>NC_045728.1:18503534-18664806 GCF_009834535.1 Camelus ferus
CTTCCCACGTGGCAGCAGCTCTAGAGGTTGGGTCATTTTTTAATTCCTCCAGCAACAGGTGACTATTGCTTGGTACTCAGGAATTCCATCCATTTTCTCATCTCTGTCTCTTCTCCTATTACATCTCCTTTTCTTTCCTCTAGTATTGTAAAACTTTCTGACTTGAGCTCCAATCTGACTGGGGTTGCCAGATGAAATTCAGGACACCCCGTTACATTTGAATTTCTGATAAACAGCAACTACATGTTTGTATAAATATGACCCATGTAATATTTGTGACATACTTACAGTAAAAATGTTATGTTATTTATCTGAAACTCAAATTTAACTGGGAGTACTCTATTTTCACTTGCTAAACCCAACAGTTCTAAAGCTGATCTATATTAGCTAATCACTAGTAAAGAATGTCTCTGCTGGTAGACCTCTAACTTCATTCCATCTGATCGACCTCTGGCCAGCACGTAGACAGCTGCCCCTGGCTTAGAAATCTATCCTTCATCCAATCATCTTAGATCACTATGGTACGCTCACGTGGGCAATGCATGGAAATATATACTTAAGCAATTTCCTGATTCTTCAGTCCAGTCAAGGTGGTCTGTGGGAAAAGCATTTCCAGAGTATTGAGTTTTGTTTAACAAAAAACATATTTCTACCCTACGCTGTTTCTTTCAGATAGTAGATATGCTGGTTTCAGATATGCTGGTTTCCTGCCATCTCTTTCACATTTCTCTGTATCAGTCAAAAGTTCCATAACATCTTTTAAATTTTTTTTCTAGGCACAAAATCAGCCCATATTCCAGCAGCCATTTGTTGACTTCCACAAAGGGTAGGATGTGAATAAAATAAAATGTTATCTTTTGCATAATGCAATTAATTTCCTCTAATTTCACTCCGTTTTGTCAGAATTCTGTCTTTTGTTACGTTTTATTTCCTTTCTGAGAGATCCAACGGGTATATATATCTTCTCTGAGCAAAGAATACATGGTAGATGCTGGACTGGACAAATGGAAGGATGAGACATAATCACTAAGCTTAAGGAACCCTAAAATCTACGCTAACTGATTCCAATTTTATAATTTAATTGTACAATCTCAATGTCTAATCTTGCCATTCTCCTTTTCGTTTCCTTTTCCCTTTTTGCTCTAGAAGTATCCATTTCTATACTGTTGATTCTTAGTTTTCAAGAATAGGTAATGTAAGAAGGCATCATCTTTGGAAATCCCACTTCTGACTCGCCTTCTTCTTCACTAAATCGTTCTTTAACTCAAGTTCCTTTTGCTGCTCATTTCTCTGCATCAGCTCTTTTTTTTTTTTTTTTTTTTTGCTCCAGGACTGCTGATACCAATAATACTTCTACAACAAAAGCAAGAGTCATGCACTGCTCCTAGCTCACACAGAATTATAATCACAGACTCAAAGAATAATGTCAGGAGCTGTGACAGAGCTCATCTCATCCTATGCCTTGCACAGTATAGAAGTTCTCTTTCAGTCTCTTAGAGGCAGGATTGTTAAACCTCTGTGTGGCCTATTTAGGTCTGGAGATGTTATCAGATTACAACAGATTGTTTCTTATGGTGGGCTGACATATTCCTTTTACTAAGAGTTATCTGTTTATTCTCAGAATGTGAGTGATCTTTCTGTCCTATGTCAGCCCTTCCCAACATTGAAGATGATCCTAAAGTTCCTTGATCTAGTCTCTCTACTTCTCCCCTTTCTTTGACATTTCTGTGTGCCATAATATCCAGGTTTCCCCCCATCCTGGTCGCCTTTCTTCAAAATGACCTCCAGTTTATCCATGCCCCTTGTAGAATACGCGGTCCCAAATGTAGATTACGAGCATCACTGCATATTCTGCCACAAGAGTGTCACTGTGTTCCACCTTGGCTGGTTCCAACTCTTACAATTGGTTATAATGAGGAAGTTAATGAGTCTAGTTTCTCCTAATGTGAGCAGGATACAGAGGAGGGAGAATGATCTCTGGAGCTCATCTGCTCTGCATTTGCATTTCATCTCTGCTACTTATTATCTTGAGACCATGCACAAGTTTCTTTACCATTTATGACTTCAGTTTCCTCTCTGTAAAGTGCAAATCATAATACATATCTCTTATGAGGACAGAGGGAAGTATGCGAGGTGCCTTGGGAAACACCAAGGTGGGGCTTCATAAGTAATTCTTGCTTCCTCTGTTTTCCTTCAGTTGGGGGAGCACAGAATAAAATGGCATACCCACACAACATCAAGAAAAAAAAATCATAGCTTCACCTATATTTCTGATCCTGATAGGAAAGCTCCTGCTTAATGATTTTCTGCTCATTCACCTGATTTCAGAGCCTTTCAATGCAGCTTTGGGATTCTGGTGGCCACCTGTAATTGTTGCCCCTCCTGTGTATGACCACTAATGCAAGGTGTCCTATTTGGCCTCGGAGCCAGATACTCTCCAGTCCTGTGGAAAATCACAGAGGAAATTACCTTCCATAGCTCGTTTCTCTGTGTCTCCCCAAAAGACTGGTCCCCATAAGCATTAGCCACCGAGAAGAAGGATGATTGTCATTTTCCCTCTCACCTGAAGAAAGTATATGATGCTGCCGTGAGAATTGTTCCCTACAGGTAGCGGAGGCAGCAAACCAGTAATCAGATAATAATGGGATGACAGCTTCAGCTTTTCAGATGACTGTGACAGCCACCCTGGCCACTTTCTCACAGGAGGGGAGGTGTGAGTAGTCTGGACTTGCTTTACATGTCCATTCTGAATCCAATCAATTTACAAACTCAAGACATTTCTTATTGTGTATTTTCATGAATCAAAGTCTCATTTCGCCCAGAGATAACAGAGCTTTAAATAATTGCATATTATGCAATTGCAATAATAATAACCTTATTATTCTATGCATGCCACTGTGGAGCATGGTGAGAAGTAACCCAGAGCCTGTGTTAAATAAACAGTATCTAAGATGCACTTTAATTCCCTCGTGATGAAATTTGCTAGCTATATTTTGATAATATCAGTGAAATCTGTGTGCTCTCCACCATCTCTTCCTCTGGGGAACAATGCAAGGCTCCCTCTTCCAATTCAGAATACATCCTGCTTTCACGATGCAAAATACAGAGTTTGAGGGCTGGGGTGGCCACGTGGTGGCTCTGGGATTTGTGCCAAGCTGGATCTGGCATGGAGCTATGACAAAATCATGTTCACTTGGGATTAGGGAAACAGGAGCAAGAAGATGTTTTATGCTCAGCCTGTTCCAACAGGATACCAGAAGAGCTAGTCAATGCAGTCCAAAATGTAGCCCTTGGCAACAGGTCAACAAGCCCGGTCACGTGAGAGCTGGACTTGGAAGATACTCAAATCTCGCGTGTGAACTACTGGGCACAAGAGATACAATTTTCTGGTGGAATATATTGTCCTAGTGACTTGAGTGCCTCCGTAATTATCAACTGAAAGTTGTGTGCAGGCTGCTAAACACTGCATGTATATTGTCTCTTGCTTGCTTTGTCTTCTGGTTGTGAGGCAGCATGGGTTATGGGCAGGCTTATGTCTGAATCCTGACTCTAGTTTCATCACCAAAAGGGTATAGGCAACTTCCTTAAATTGTCAGAACACCATTTTTTTTCAATCTATAACATGGACACAATGATATCTAATGTTTTTTGCAATGATATATTTATGATACTTTTCTCATGGGTATTGTAGGAAAAATACACATATTATATATATAAACATATATATATATATAAATATGTGTGTATGATAAAAGACAATAAAGAATAATATATAGAGAATATTTGCAGGATAACATATATAAAATGTATATATAATGTGTATATATGTATGTCTATATGTATATGTGTGTATATATGTGTGTGTATATGTGTGTATATATATGTATTTGTGTGTATATATAAGTGTATATATATGTATATGTACAAAAGGCCCGCCAGTATGCCTAGCACATTTAAGGTACCCAATAATTTTTAATTCCCTTCCAAACTCCTTTCTCAGATATCATAAATGAATTAGAGTGGACTCGTGTCATGTGTGCAGTTTATTTAATTGACTTCAGCTATATGCACTCAGAAAAAAAAGACTGAGAAAGAGAGAGAGAGTCATTTGGCAGTTTTCATTTTACTTCTTTTAGCACAAGGCACCAACATCATCACAGAAAGTACTTGATTTCATATTCTCTCTGGCAGCCAGGGAACGGCCATGTTCTGGCCAATATGATCCCCATAAAAGCACTTAGGGAGGGCTTCCCGCATAGCTTCCCTTGCGAAGATATTTTTCTCTTAGCCTTTTTGCTATTCCTCCTTTCCTGCTTGAGTGTGGACATGACAACTGAGCCCACGGGGCTCTAAGAATGAGGACAAAGGCCAATGTGCTGAGGACAGTGGAGTGCAGAGTTAGAGACCGGGTCTCTGGTTGCATGGCTGAGCCCCACAGAACCAGCTCTAGCCTGCGTTGCATGGAGCAAATCAGCCTCTGTTTGCTTAAGCCATTGGGGTATTTTTGTCTTGCTTTGTTGCTGTTGTTAGTTGAGGCAAACACAGTCCTAACAGAAATAGTAGATGATTCCTCCTGTCAGTCCTTTCCCTGATCACCTGCTCTGCCTTTCACAGTATATGCATCTCGCAGGGCTACCTTCAGTCTAGTTTTCAGAGTTCCATATTTTTCATGCAGCTTGGCCCCCAACACAAGCCAGTGGTTTCCTGGGGTGCTCATCTGGGAGTGGGATCTATTCTGATACTGGAGGAAAACTTCCTGTGTTGAACCTGTGCGCTTGTGAGGTGCAAATTGCCTTCCCAAGAGAATTTTCATGGATAGTTCTCTCCACGGGGGATGCTGGCATCACGCCCTGAGACTAGACCTAACTCTTAGGTAAGAAGTGGAGACATTTGCATTTGCATTTGTGTTTGCTAAAAAAAACCCAAAAAACAAAAAACAAAACCAAACAAACAAAGCATAAATACAAAACAGAAATAGACTCATTGACATAGAATACAAACTTGTGGTTGCCAAGGGGGCGGGGTGTGGGAAGGGATAGACTGGGATTTCAAAATTGTAGAATAGATAAACAAGATTATACTGTATAGCACAGGGAAATATATACAAGATCTTATGGTAGCTCACGGAGAAAAAAATGTGACAATGAATATATATATGTTCGTGTATAACTGAAAAATTGTGCTCTACACTGGAATTTGATATAACATTGTAAAATGATTATAAATCAATAAAAAATGTTCAAAAAAAAAAAAGAAGTGGAGAAAGTGCATCAAATTGGGGAGCTGAGTTGGTAGTGGCTGAAAACTAGTGTTCTAGCTTCTGGAAGTTTACAGTATACATCTTTAATATATCAAAGTTTGTTCAAATGACAATATACCACATTCATTACAGTATAAAAGCCTTACAATATTTACACTTTTGATTCTTTTCTTACAGTCTATGTGCTGTTGATGTGAGGCATTTCAGTTTTGTACCTATTATAAATCCTATGCTATGTCATTGTTATTTTTGTTTAGTCAATTATTTTTTAAAAATATATAAACAAAATAACACACGTATATTTATCCTAGTAGTTATTATTTGCAATGCTCTTTATTTCTTTATACAGGTTTATAATTCCATTTGGTATAACTATCCTTGCACCTGAAGGGCTTCCTCTAACATTTCTTGTAGTATCGTTTGGTCAATGATGAAGTTTTTCCACTTTCTTACATCTGAAAAGGTCTTTATTTCACTCTCACTTCTGAGTGATATTTTTGCTGATTACAGAATTCTTTCTGTCTTTTGGGATTTTCAGTTCAGTTTCTTTTTTTCTTTTTTTTTTTTCTTTTTTGCTTAGTACTTTAAAGATGTTGCTCCACTGTCCTCTTGTTTATATGGTTTGCAGTGAGAAATGTGCTGTCATCTTAATTTTTGTTCCTTAGTACATAATTTTTTTCTTCTGGATGATTTTAAGATTTTTTTAATCATTACTTATTAGAAGTTTGATTATGTTGTGCTTTTTTTTTTTTTTTCCCCTGTTCCCTGTTCTTGAAATTATTGGATCTGTGGATTTACAGTTTTCAGAAAGTTTGGAAAAAATTTTAGCTATTCTACATATTTTTCAATTTTTTTTCTATCCCGCACCTTTCTTCTCTTCTTTGGGACTCCAATTACCCCCGTGTTGGGTCAGCTGAAGTTGTTCTACAGGTCACCAATGCTTTGTTTGATAGAAATTTTTTTCTAGTGTATTTTATTTCAGATAATTTCTCTTGTTATATCTTCAAGTTTACTAATATTTTCTTCTGCAATGTCTAAGCTGCATTTTTTACTCTACCACATTGTAGTTTTCATCTACAAAAGTTTCATTTAGGTTTTACAATCTTCCTTTCCTTTACTTAAATTTTTTAATATATGCAATGCATTTATTCAATAATGTCTTTGTCTACTAAGTCCTAAATGCTGTGTCACTGCTGGGTAGTCTCACAGGGTTGATTATTCTCATTGAGAGCATAATTTTCCTTCTTCTTTATGTACCTGTTAATTTTTATTAGTGACCAAACATTGTGAATTTTACCTTGTTACATGCTAGGTATTTTTGTATTCCTATAAATATTCTTGAGATTTGTTCTGGAATACGGTTAAGTTACTTAAAATAATGTGATCCTCTTGGGTCTTCTTTTATTAGCTAGGGCCATAGTGTTTCTCAGACCAGGACTAATTGTTTTTCACTCCTGAGGCAGGGCCTCTACACCATGCCCCATGAGTCATGAAGATTTCAAGTGTAGCTATAGTTACAGGCGCTAGAGCAAGCCACATGTGAGCACTGGACACAGCTATTCCTATTCCTTTTGGGTGGTCCTTTCCCCAGTCACAGACTGTTTTTCACCTGTATGCACAAATAATTACTCTGCTGAATATTTAAGGGGACCTTCTGTAGATCTCCAGGGTCTTCTGATCTTTGTTACACTGTTCAGTGAATTCTAATCACCTTGGTCTTGTTGGACTTTCAGCTTCATCTTCGCTCAGGAAAATTTCCAGGTTCCTCCTGATCTCCCCTTCCTGGTGCCGTAGCCTGGAAATTCCTTCAAGGCATTAAGATGAGGCAACTGTGGGTCTTACCTCACTTGTTTCGCATCTCAGAGATCACTGTCCTTCATTGTCTGATGTCTGGGGTCTTCAAACCATTGTTTGACTTGTATTGTCTATATTTTTGGCTTATTCAGGAGTGTATTTATGATCCTCCTATCTTGGATGTAATTAGAAGTCCTCTCTTCATCAGATTTTCTATTCCTGCAATGCCTAGGACAGCACTTGTTAAATGAGTTTATGATGAGAATATTGTCTTTGTATTTCCAATATCAACAATATGAGCTATTTCGCTAAGAAGGAACTATTGGAACTAAAAATAGCATTCATTTGCAGAGTAAGTCCTAAGAGCTAAGAAATGCTTACATCGGTCGGCGCAATATTCAGATCTCATTAGGTAAGGGAACTTCATAGTAACTTGCAAAGAAGATTTCTGTATGCTAGATGAAGAGAAAGTCTCTTGCTCCTCTAAGGAAAATTTTCATGGGAAAATGAGATGCATTCGTCTTGCTTTTCCTCCCTGTTTCACGTTAATAGCAGTTATACATCTTGAACAAAAAGGAAGCAGAGCTGAATGGATTTTCCCAGGATCTAGCACACACAGAATGTGAGAGATGGCAAAATGGGATTAGACTTCATTCAATTTGTGAACCATATTGTTCAGATGCATAAAAGTCAGCCTATAGCAAGTACCAGTTCTCTTTAATGCTCTTTTCTCATGCCAGCAGCCCTATCTAACTACGTAAGGTGCCACTTTCAACAGGTTAAAATATAAAAGGTATGTGAGATTTTATGCATTTATATAACCTGAATGCAAAATTATGGTCTAATCTTCTGATAAATCCTTCTGATCACAAGGGTCTTAGGTCAGTAGATGTGTTGATTTTGACTAAACTCAACCTTACACAGAGAAGATTCAGCAAGCCCAGTTATGAGCTGGGACCCAGATCTAGAACCATATCCTGCATTTTGGTGGTAAGAAACAAACTGTTTATTTAATTAGACCCTATGGGGATTTTGGCCTCATAGTCTTAGAGAAATAATTAGTGCTAATATTTGCAAAAAGAATTCATGTTTTACTTTTATATCTTTGTTTGTTATATCTGGGCTTATAATTTGAGGAGGAGAGATATTTTATTGCAACTCTTTGATTTTGAGAAAAGAAGGCTCTTTTAGAATATACGGGGGTGAAAGGCCTGTTACCTGCTCATGGCAGGGCAGGACAGCTTTACTAGTTTTTTTTTTACATGCATAAATATATTTGAAAATATTTTGCATTCATTTATGATTTAAAAACATAGCACACTAGGATTAAAAGGAAATCCTTTTGTCTGATAAAAATGTCTTTAAAACAACCTTAGGAAACTTCACAATTAATGATAAAATGTTGAACATTTTTTAAAAATTAGGAACAAAATAAAGCTGCTCCCTCTCATGCCATCTATTCAATATCCTATTGGCATTTTTACCAATGCAGAAAGACAAGACAAAAATGTATTATTTTCTTGATCCCACTCTCATTCTCCTCATCAGACAGTGCTACAAACATTGGCTCCTCTCTGCAAGGAAATGACCTAAATGCCCATTGACAGGTGACTGGATAAAGAAGTTGTGGTATATTTATTATCAGTTTTTTTAAATTAAAATTCTGTGAGCTTCTCAGCATCAAAAAGTCCTAGGGTCTTACATCTCTGGAAGTCTGATGGTACCACAACATGACTGTCTAAAGAATTATAGTTAGCCCAGCCATAACTCTCTCAAATTGTCAGCTACCTTTTTGGTTTGCTATTACAGACTCAGCTGGAAGCAGCTTCCTGGTTTGACTGAACCATCAAACTTTAAGATGTTCACTTCTTATACCTTCTATAGGTCCTCACAGGAAACAAAGAAGCATTATTCAGAGAAACTAGTTAGCTGGCAAAATAAAATTTATCATTCTTTTCTTGGGCCCATTGAAGGAAGATCCCACCTTTTGACCCCAGGATTTTCTGAGAATTGATCACAAAAATGCTCTAGGAGAATGGTCTCTGAGAGTGGTGATGGGGGCTATTGGATAAAGAAAAATTATTGACAATTGTTGAGTTTATTCCTTTCTTGGGTTTCCAGCAATAACTGCAAATTTTTCCTAATTCATCAGTTTTATAAACATTTGTGTAGTACTTTCTATGCAGCAAAGACTTTACTGGTGATCATGGCAACACCATAGATCTGGTCCCTGCCTTCACTGAGCTTACAATCTAACAAGAGTAATAGATATTTTTTAAAAAGTTAATCAACTCCATTTGTGACAAGTATTGTAAAGGAAAAATGTAAGGTGCTGTGTAGTCTTAAAAAGGGGAAACCAGCCCAGTCTGGTGGAGACTAGAGTGGGTGATGGTTACAAATTCCTTGAAGAAATACCATTTTGGCTGAATTTTGAAAAATGAGTAGGAGTCAACCATGTGCAAACATCAAGGTCTTCCTTCTTTTCTCTCTCAATGGCACTGGCAGAAGTTGCCTGAAAAAAATTGGGTGTCACTCAACCAGGAAAGGAGTTTCTTGTACAAAAGAAGGATGTGGTCTGAGTGTCTAATCCCATTGGCCATCCTCATTAGTTGAGTGCCAGCCAAAGGCTGAGTTCCATCCTGAGCAAGAGAAGCCAGAAACAAAGGGATATATAAATTAATTGTGTGCCCAGCACAGGGATGGAGCTCATATTAGTCTTCTCATTAATAATAACAAAAATACCATGAAGCAAATAAAAGTATCTCCATTCGATCAATAAAACAAGTAAAGCATAAAGTCCTTGCTTTACATTCACAGGTAAGAAGTGAGACAGGATTCAGACCCAGATCTCTAGTTATTCCGGGTTGCCTTCCAAGACTGCAAAGAAAACAGGGTATCACGTTAGGTCCTGGATATGACTGCCTGACTTAAAACGCTTAGAAGAGAATGACAGCCAAATATTTGATTATTTGTTTATTGTGTTTCCCTCACTAGACTGAAAGTTCTGTCAGGGGAGGATCACGCCCTCCTTTGTTTGCTGTTCTTTACCTTGTGTCTTGCACATTGTATGCCGAGTAGTAGACATTCCATAAATGCTTTTGTATAAATGGATGTAAAGACAAATGGGACCATCTAGAAGTGGAGAAACATCTATAAACAAGTAACTTTAACATAAGGTAGATGATGATAATATTGGGAAGAGAAGTTCATCCATAGTGGAGGAATCAGGAAATTCTTCATGACATGTCTTGAAAATGAGCAAGAATTGGGAGAGCACAGATGGGAGCAAGGGCACGCAGGACAAAGAAACAGGATGATCAAGAACATAGAGACCTGGAATCTAAGACCAAACATAAAGAGGAAGCATAAATTTAGTTTGACTAAAATACAGCATGGTATGAAAGAATATTCTGGAAATTTAGACTGAAAAAAACTCTGGACTCTCAGTCTCTTGAATCTGCAATTTGAGCAGGGTTTAGCAAGGAAGTCTGCTTTATAAGAATTAACCACTAGAGTGGTTCAGGAGTGGGACGCAGGGGTTAAATCAATTAAAGGCTGATTAATTTACATGTCTGGAGGTTGATGTAGGCTCATAACTGGGGCCTCAGCTCCTCATCTGGGCCTGTCAGTTGGAACACCTACTTTTGTCTTCTCCGTGTAGTCTAGGCTTCCTCACAACATGGTGGTCAAGTTTCAAGTGCTAGCATGCGAAGATGACCAGGTGGAAGCCATACCGCCGTTTTACATAGTGTCACTTTGTTTGGAGTGACAGACCCACTCAGAATCAAGGGGAGAGAACCAGACCCTACTTCTCAGTGGAAAGAGGGTCAGCGTCACATTGTAAGCGGAACATGTGGGACGGAATATGTTGGTGTGGCCATCTCTGGAAAATACAATTTAGAGATGTGTTCTATTGCAAGGTGCTGGGCACTATGGGGGTAAACAGAGGTGCGAAAACAGTTGAACTTGCCTCAGAGGAATGTCGCACGTATGGGTGTCAGGGAAGTGGGTGTTGTATGTGAGCACTGGGCCTGTGGGCTGGAGAGAAAGCCACACGCACAGTGATGGTAAGAATCCATTTGAAAGGAAGTGCTTGCTCAGGTCTGCACTGGTCATGCTGTTGGGAGGAAGAATCCACTCTCATTCACTCACTGACTTGCACCAGCAAGCCTGCATATGCAGGACGCTCAATCCAGCATTTAGTGAACAATAAAATCTGTTGTTGAAACAAAAAGGCATAGATATGTGTCTGTCACGTTTTAAGAAAACACTGGGCAAGTGCTACTTGTTATTCAGCAGACCAGACAGATTCAGTTCTGTCAAAGTTTTGAGCTGCCAGGCCAGTATCCCTAACCTCACTTGTATGTTTCCAGAGTCAAACAGAAGAAACAGAGAAACCCGTCCATTGGTTGCTCATATTCAGTGCTCAAATATCTAAGCACAACAGTTTTCAACAATTTCCCCTGTAGCTTCTAATCCTGCAAATGTGTTAATACTTGACTGTATTCCTGTGGTACAGAAGTCCAGTCCAATGTATGTGAAATTCATAGCCCTACCCAGGTTACCTCACTCCCCTGATGCCCATATCATTCCAAAATTTCTTTTTTTTTCCCTCTCTTGCTCTCTCTTAACTCATTCTAATGTAAGAGCTGACAGCCAGAGGAATCAGAAGAATCCTCACAGGTCTAGTAGAAATCAAATCCATGAAAAGAAAAAACAATTGAATGAGTGTGTGTGTGTCAGGTGTGGACAGAACTGGGGCAGAGATGCCTATGAAGGTGAGCAGGAGACCGAGAGAAACCGTGCTGGTAAAAGAAGCCTATGGGGAGGAGGCATCTCTGAGTTTAGCCTGAGATGTCCAGTTCCTTGACAGCCAGAGTCTCTGTGCACTGGAGCAGATTTAAAACCAGTCATGAGAAAAATCCTGGCCCTGTGTGCAGATACACCTTTGGCTCACCATAGAGCTCAGGTGGGCTCACCTTCTATCCAAGCCTTGTCTTTGTTATGCTTTTCAGCTTTCACCCAATGATTGAAGCCTCTCTCCTGGCTGGATTGTCTGGCCTGAGTAGCTGTATTCAGCTGGCAGCCCCACCTAGCTGCTCCCTAGGAGTTTGCCCTATATCCTGCTAGCACGGCAAGCGTCATTATCCCTCCCACCTGAGCAGAGACTGGCCTCTACACAGGGACCTCTTACTTCCCATTCTTGACCTTATGCCTGAAACTCTGGGTTGTTCCTTCAGTGTCTCCTCAGGACGTGGCACCTGAGTCCTCTCTTCTGAGTTCACTGGCCATCTCACTCCTCCTGCCCTGGGTAAACCACTTGCGTCTCCCACGTTATCTCGTGGGAGCATGGCAGGAGAGGAGGAAACTAGAAGGGAAAAGAATTCCTGTCCCCAGCAGAGGCAGAAATGAACCGTGTATGCAAAGGAAGGCAACATTTTGCATTGCGTCTTGACTCTATGTGTGTTCCTGATCGGATAATATTATACATCCTTCCAGTGGTGGGTGACATCTGCACACTCTTCCACGGCTGAGAGCACAAAATAGGAGTTATCTACAAGCAGATGCCTCTGGCCTCCTAGCTGGACTCCCCATCTCTAGTCTTCCCTTATTCCAATCCTTTTCCACAACATTCTCAGAATGACCTGTAGACAATAGAAATTTCACAGTATTCTTCTAGTTCAGACATTTGAATGGCTCTCTGCTGCCCTCAGAATAAGTCCCAGCGCACCGGATGGAGCTAGCAGGGCTTCTGCAACATGACCCCAGGTACTCTTCAATCTCAGCTATTGCCAATGACCTTGCATTCTCTGTTTCTTCTGTGTTTATACATGCAAGTCTATGTTGCGTACCTCTTGTATTTGAGTCATTATCAAGCTGAATTATAATTTACTATTTAGTTGTTTAGTGCTAGAAGAAGTAAGTTCCCTGAGGATAAGGACTATGCCAAGGTCTTGTTCGCCATGGTATACCAGCACCAAAACAGCATTTGCACCTAAGAGGCGCTCAGTAAATTGTTGCTAAATAGATGAATGACTCAGCCACTGCAAAGTCAAATTTTATTTGGGTACTAAGCATGGTTTAATATTCCAATATGCATTAGAGATATGTATAGGTGTTGAGCTGACAGGATGTGATGGTTATTTTGTGTCCACTTTCCTGGGCTAAGGGATGCTGAGAGAGCTGGTACAGCATTATTTCTCTGTGTGTCTGTGAGGGTGTTTCTGGGAGAGATTAGCATTGGTTTCAGTAGACTGAGTAAAGAAATCTGCCCTCACCAGTGTGGGCAGGTATCATCCAACCCACTGGGGGCCTGAATGGAACAAAAAGGTGAAGGAAGGGTGCATTCTGTCTTCTGGGAGCTGAGATTTCTACCTTCTCCTGTCCTCAGACATGAACGTAGGAGCTCCTGGTTCTCAGTTTGGCCTTGGACTGAGAGTTACACTGTCAGCTCCCCTGGTCCTCAGACTTTCGGATTCAGAGTGAATCACATTACTGGCTTTTCTGGTTCTCTAGCTTGTCCACAGCAGGCTGTGGGACTTCTCATCCTCCATTACAACATGAGCCAATTCCAATAATAAATCTCCTCATCTCTGTGTATCACATTTGTTCTGTTTCTCTAGAGAACCCTAATATACTATTCACCTCTGCCACAGTCAGGAATGTCAGCCCCAAAAAAGATAGATTCCAAGGCACACTCAGGACTCAAACCCAATCTGTGTCTTACAACAAAGCCCTTGGTCTCGACCACTTTATCCCAACGTACGAGAGGAGAAACAAGAGACTACACCTAACCCCCTGTGTCATGTGTTCTTGGTCTTTGTGATTTGGGGAACATCAACTCTGTTCCTCCAGCATAGTCTGCTGAAGCCAATCTTACTGCAGTGCAAACACATCATGAATTTAGTGTTCTCATTAGGAAGAGCCTAAATGGACAAAAAGAAGCCACTGTAAGAATTAAGACAGGATAAAGCCAAATACTGATGGCTTGAACAAGAGAGCTTCTGTCTCTCTCATGGTCCGTGCTCAGGCAGGTCAGGACTGACACGGAAGCTCTGCAGTGTCAGGGACTCCGGATTCGATCAGAGATTTTCTGTCTTCAACCAAGAGCTTCTATCTTTGGTCTAAGTTGACTTCTCTAGCTCCTGCCTTCAAGGCTTTATCCCAGCTAGTGGAAAGAGCGAAAAAGAAGTGGAAGACACAACTGGTGGTTGCAAACATCGCTCCTCATCCTCATCTATCAGTCAGGACTTGGTCACGTGGCCACACTTAGCTGCAGTGGGAGCAGGAAATGCAAACGCCCAGCAAAGCCCTGAGGTTCTGTTACTAAAAAAGTGGGAAGTGGACGTATTGGGACATCACCAGCTGTCCCAACCACAGACAAGAAAATTTATAAGTATTAAATTTGACCAAGCCTGATGTGTCTTCAAGGTTAGGAAGAAGGTGAACATTGAGAAATAACTGTAAATTTATCTACTTATTTTCTCACACAGGTTCAGACTGCTGACCATGAGAACCAGGCCTGTTTTTACCTCAGAACTTCAATCTTCCGTGTTATTTTCATATTAAAAATGTTTAATTTAGATTAAATGCTATAATTACAATTTATTCCTTATTAGTCTAATCAGTAATGATTTTTTAAAATGAGAAAATTAGTTATGTTCTGGGTTAGATACATAAGTCAATTATGTACACTTTTCATTTGAAAGAAGTGTTAGGTGTTCATACAATAACAGTTTTTGGCAGGTGTCTACCAGATATGTGGTAACATATAACCAAATATGTGGGCAATCATTTATTTAGCAATAATAGCAACATGTATGTGTTTTGATGTTCACAGCAATACACATATATTATATGTACTTAAATATTAATGCTTATTATTTATTCATGTATTTTAATCTTTGTTTTATTTTATTATGGAGACAGCAGATATAGGGTACTATAAGAATCTAAAATATTTACAGATGTGGAAGCTTGGGCTGTCACATTATTAAAAATAAAAGCTTCATAACATTTGTAATTTTTTTCTCAGGATATGGAATTCATTGTATCTGAAATGTGAAACATTTCACAATGTTTTCTTCATATTTTATCCCGTTTCATACTACTTCAACTGAAGAGGCAAGAATTTTCAAAAATTGTATTGCCTGAATGTGCTCTTATTCTGAAGAATTCAGCCTACATGACTCTGGTTATAGAAACCTAAGAACCACTCCATTAAGGGTAGAGAAAAAAAAGTGGAAAGCTAAGAAGACTGGCCTTTTGAATCCAGGCTTTTGAAAAATAACATTTAAAAAATGAAGGCAGATATGAAAAAGTCACAGCATGCAAGCATCCTTGATGTGCCAGGCATTCTTTTTTTGTTGTTGTTGTTTTTAATTGAAGTACTGTCAGTTACAATGTGTCAATTTCCCGTGTAGAGCACAGTGTCCCAGTCATGAACATACATATATTCGTTTTTATATTTTTTTCATTAAAGGTTGTTACTAGATATTGAACATAGTTCACTATTCAGCAGAGACTTTTTTTTAAATCTGTTTTTATATATAGTGGCTAACATTTGTAAATCTCAAACACCTAAGTGTATCCATTCCTACCCAATTTCCCTGGTAACCATAAGACTGTTTACTATGGCTGGAAGTCTGTTTCTTTTTTGTAGATAAGTTCATAGTGTCCTTTTCTTTTTCTTTCTTTCTTTTTTAGATTCCACATAGGAGAGATAGCATATGTTATTTTTCTTTCTCTTTCTGGCATTCTTTAATTCTTTAATTCGACATGCATCCAATACTAGACTAAAAGGCACCAGTACCTCATCTGTGCCCATGTCAGGCATTAGTACTCAACCCCTGCACTGTTTCTAGCCAGTCAGTTTCAGCTGATGAGAATTAATATGTAAGATGTGATCTATTTGTCATCTATATTTTCATGCAACTTTTAGTTTAAACTCATTTAACAGATACATTAGTAGATGTTGGAGTTCTAGGGATAAACAGTTATTTTCCTCGGGAGGAAACTAAGAATAAGAATAAACATAAACACTGTACAGCCCTCTAAGACCTTGGAAATGAGCACAGGATACCATGGGACCCCTGAGGAGAGCAGAGTGGAGGGTGGAAGTGATCCCTGGAAGGCTTCTTGGAAGAGGAAGCCACTAAGCTCATATACTCAGAATAAACAATTTCTGACACAGAAATACAAGTCCGTGTGTGGCTGTTTTTCTTCATGGTGAATCTGACAGTGAGGGCTGTGCATCATTGCCAGTCTGACACGCCTTCTCGTGTGGCTTTGAAGGAATCACTATACCTGAGAGAACTGTCCAGCTGTCCTCCAGCCCTATGGAGGGCAGAGGCTTTCCCCATGAGCACCTTGATAATACGCCAATCTTGAAAGCTCAGCAAAATACTCAACATTTTGAAAAATTTGTCTCATATAATGTAGAAACAAAACTCAATGTGACAGGGGCCAAGAAAACCACCCTGTGATGAGTTCATCCCTGTCCCCACCTCGTAGCGTGGCATGTGGCTTGTGAGCGCACAGATTCAAGGACGACTCTCTGGTCAGGCACCAGAAGGAGGGGAGAAAGCCGGCTTCACTGGACCTCAGTGACTGCAGTGATCAGGAGCCCATTCTGGCCCAGAGCTTCTTGGGAAACTACTGAAGCATTTAGGACAGGGGAGGACACGGAACAGAGAGGAGTAGAAACCTATGTGTTCATTTATAGTGACCATTCTACCATTTATAGTGATGTCCTACCAAAAGGCAAAGAAGAAAAACTCTCCACAGGAATAGTTTATTACACTCATTCTCCCTAAAATCATCTCCCTTCAATCTCCACTGTGGCTCTAGGGGAAGACTTTGAAGTCTGGCTCCTGACCTTGTCCGGGTTGGCCAAACTTACTTAAATTCGAGTCTGTTAAAAAGCAAACTGCCCTGTCCTGGGATCCATTAATTCATTAGGGTCTATAAACACACTTAGAAGAAGAAACTTCTTAGATAGCTTTGTCAGAAGAGCAGAGAACAGAAAGAAAGGGGTGAGAACAGATGATTTAAGGCAGTGGAAACTGGAGGAAAATAAGGACTCAGAGTAAGGGTCCCCTGAAGGGAGGGCAGATAGATCAGAAAGTGGCATTCAGATGTAGGCTCCTTCCCCGGCAACATCAAGGAAGGCTTGCTCTCTGAAGTAGGGGACAACCTGGTAAGTCAAGAAGACTGACCAGGGCGAAACTGAGCGTTTACCAAATGTAGACTTAACTGGATACAAGCCTGGCCTTGGCCACTTGGATTCGGTACCCCAGGCACAAGGAGACAGGCCAGGGAGTACAAAAGAGCAATGGAATCAGAGGTGAGAGATGTGAACTTCCATCCCTTCTCCTCCAGTTTCTAGCCAAGTGGGCAAGAATGCTTTAGCCTGTTTCCTCATCTGATCAGGAGTTTCCTTAGCTTCCTCTACCTTCTGGACTTATCATAAGACGTCAGTGGCGTTGCACAGGAAAGCTTTTTGAAAATTATAAAATGATGTATTGAGGAAGGCATTAATTAACACTAACGTCATTATCCACTATTTCTACTGAAAAGACACCTCAAATGTAGGATGGTGGGTCAACAGATTAATCTTTCTATACTCTATTCAAAAGCAAAATCTGACAATTTGACATACTTTTTTCTTTCCCTGATGGAAAGAAAGAAAAAATAAATGAGGAGGATACTTCTTTTGAACAAACCTCTACTCTTAACTAATTTCAAACCCCAGCTTCAAAAGCAGCGAGTTGTTTCATTTAATCAGCAAGAAAGCATACCCCACAAAAAGCAGCTCCCTGAAGGGGAAGCTGCTCATACACTGTATCCATGGTTGCCACTGTAACAATATTTTTTACTGAACTAAGCATTGCTAATTTTAGCCGTGGATTATCTAGAAAGCAAGGAAGAAATAGATGAAAGGCAATTTTTACCTGAGCCACACTGAGCCTCTGAGAATTTTTACTAAGAAAGAGATGCTGCTAGAAAAAGCAACTACTTGACTCCAGTGCCTTGGGGACATTTGTCAACTGCTCTCCATCAGCCCCTGGAAGAAAGAGGGAGGTACCATTTTCCTAATTTAGGAAGAAATTGAAACTCGGTGGTGCAATGATTTGATTCGGACCATTATAGCCTGAATAAGAAACCTAACCACCTTAATTCCTAGCCTGGTCTCTGGTGCCAGGTCCTTCCATAATGGAGCGATATTTGCTTTGAGAGCTAAGCTATTCTGGTTGCTGGTTTCAGTAAGCTGCCTCATGAAGGGACTTGGAAAAAAGGTCTACATAAAATGGACTGGAAGTAATATCTACAACAGGTTACACTGATTCTGAACAAGACATTAAGGTAAAAAAATAGCAACAGATTGACTCTGTCCCATTCATAAAGAGGGAGATGCTGTTTAAACAAGTGACCTTAAATTACCTACAAAGGAGCCGTAGACTGGCAGATGCATTCCTTATGCATGACCTTAGCTACTGTATCCTCCACAAGCTACAAATCCTCCAGGCTACAATAGATTGTTCAAACTGCAGTCAGAAGTGTCCAGATCCTGGTGTGGGGTCAGAGGTCCCTGTGTCCCTGGATGGGGAGGCAGTGGGGTCTAGTGGTCAGGGACCAAACAGCCAAGCCAGGCCCCAGTGGGTATTGACTAGCTGCCTTGGCAGAAATTGATGGCATAAGAGTAGAAACTGCCCTTGTGATCTAGGAGAAATCCTGGTGGGATTCCAGGCCCAGGTGCCCCCAGGCTCAGTCCCCTGGGTTTGGTGGCTGCAACTGAGGGTGGGATCCAGCTAGAGAAGGCCTACAGCAAATTTCACGATGCTCTGTTGTTTCCCCTTCCTTTTCTGAATTCTTCTTTCAGACCTTCATTCATACTAAAGTGTAGGGAAATAATAGAAGCAGTATTAACCTGCAGGGAACTTGTTCTTCTCACTGATCTAAGCCAGAAGGTAAAGGGAATTGTTGGCAATCACAGCAGCAAGGGG
Source organism: Camelus ferus (assembly GCF_009834535.1). NCBI lineage: Eukaryota > Metazoa > Chordata > Mammalia > Artiodactyla > Camelidae > Camelus > Camelus ferus. Next base: position 18,522,594 of record NC_045728.1, read on the forward strand.
AGAAAAACCCTTTCTGAAAAGTCTTCTAAGACATAGGCTGACTTCTCTCCCAGGAAGCCTGGCAGGATGTGGGAGAGATGGGAAAGGGGGATGGTCACAAGCTGCTGACCTCAGGCTTCTCTCATGATCCACGGAAATTCTGATTAGCAGGTTATTCTGGGGAGTTAACAGGTTAACCTGGAGAAAATAATTGAGAAGGTGATCTGGGGGAAAGGAAACAAAAAACATTCCAGAAAAGAAGACCATCAAAATACTAGGAGAATGCTATTCAGCCATGAAAAAGAATGAAATCCTGCCATTTGCAAGGATGAATCTTGAGGGCATTATGCTATGTAAACAAAGTTAGACAGAGAAAGAAAAATGCCTGTTTATGAAATGGAATTGATGGCCAGAGCTCCAGTAGCCAATCTAAGAGGCATGGGAAGGATGGCAGAGAAGAAAGATGGAAAGTCCTTGGGTCCTGAAGACCATGCCATGGAATGATCATACCTGTCCTAAACTATCTAACCTCCATGCCTTTTGTCTTAAAAAAAAAAAAGTGAGATCTGCTTTCTTTATGTAAAGCCATGGATGGTTTGGATTTTCTCATTTATGTAGCCAATTATAGAGGAAGTATTGGGCAGGACCTAGTACATTTGGATGGACTATCAGTGTGGTTTAGGAAGGTCCTCACAATGCTAATTTCTTTGAGATTTCTGGAGTATTTATGTGACAAGCCTCCTGAACATGAGTGAAACCTTACACTTCTCCAGAGTTGGGAATCGAGGTAAGGGAGAAATAGGACTTGGGTATCCTGGCCGCTGCTTTCTCTCCAATCTCCACCCCCAGGTGCAAAAACAGGTTGTCCTCTAAAATCAGAAGAGTGCATTCTGGCGCTTCCCAGCCACAGTGTTGGCCCAGAGGCTGCAGAGAGTGTGCTGTGGGACAAAAAAAAAAAAAAAAAAAAAAAAAAAGTGTGTGCTTCAAGCCAGGTACATCTGAGTTCAAACTCTCATTCTTCCATTCACTAATTATATGACTTTGGACAAGTTGTTATCAACTCTGGAACACTTTCCACATCTGAACATAGAGATAACAAAATCCTTTTTCTTTTGAGGTTTGAACTGACTAAAAATCCTGATTTTATGAACATCTGAGGTGAGACTTAAGCCAGCTGCGCAGACCCTAAGTGGGCCTGTAGCGCAGAGAACCAGGGCAACCTCTTGGTTACTGAGGACACAGAGTCCAAGGAGCAAGTTGGAGAGAAGTTAAAAGCCCAAGGTTCTGAGGCCACTTTTGTGCAAAACTGTACACACATAAATCTCAATACAATGGAAAAAACCCAGACCATTGCACGCCAGGCTCTAGTCATATCAAATTGGTCAGAGCACCCATTTCCCATTGAGAAAAATCACTGAGAGACAGAAGGAAAGACGTTAGTGCTTTTCCCCACCCTTTTGAGAATTCTGAGGCCAAATGTTGTTATTTTATGATCTGAGGCTGAAGAAGAAAAAGAGCTCCATAGTTGTTTGCCCTACATCTGGCTTTCGGGGTTGGAACGAGGATTAGATTACATAAGCAAGTATATTTTCTAAAAATCCATCGATTCTTATAACACAGAAATCCTGAAAAGCAATTTAAGGGTAGCAAAAATAGAACGCTACATCATTGTCTTCTGGGTTCTGCTGTCACTTGACTTCCCTTCACCCAGGAATGATCTACCCGCCTTTCTCATAGCCTCATTTCACCTTGAGAGTTGAATGGGGGTGAAGGAAAAACAGAGAAAAGCAGGGAAAGTGAGAAGAATGGAAAGCCTGCAGTCTGGCTTCTTCTAGTTCATTTCTTAATCTCCTGTGTGGATGCTCATGGTTGGGAATTAAAAAAAAAAAAAAAAAGGAGTGAAGGCTCTTGCTTCACCTCAATCTTAAATCTTATATTAGAAAAGCTTTCAGAGGGAAAAAAGAGAAAGACTTAAATAAAATCCCTCGCCGAAAAGAGTTGCACTGAAGCTTGTCAATGGAACTGATGATGGCTGGTAATACATTTGGGGTTATGGCAAGAGTCCTGAGATAAAGATGCATCCGTTTACCTTCCAGTATCTCACATTCATTAAAACGGCTCAGGGCATATATTTGCAAGTTCCTATGAAAAAAATCATTTTCTAAAGTACACCCAGATTTGGGTTATCAAATGAACTTTTTTTGCTTTTTAAGGCAGGATGACCAAGCATTTCCGTTTTAAAGTGGAAATGAGATCAAAATATTTGGAGAGCAAAGTGCAACTGTATTTCTGAATAATCAAACAGGGCCTTTAAAGATATTTGTGACTAACAAATACCTCAAATCCAAGCTGATCTCAAGAACTAATCAACATAAGAGGGAGCTTTGACTGAAAACATAAAAAACTAATAGGATCTGAAATGTAAATAACAGGGATTTTTGTGTACTGCTTGATTTGTTTGTTTTTTTAGTGGGAACAAAAAGTACAGAATCTAATTTATTATTATTCCTGAAATATTTGCTTGGTGCCTGCTGGAGACCCGGTGCTATGGTGAGTGCTGAGGACACCATATCTCTTTGTTACATTTGTCTGCAGCCAGAGAGGCAATAACAATACACAGGATTCTAAAGAGGCACCAGCTTGAAGAGGACAGATTGTTCATATGGGTCTTAAACCCAGCCCCTGAGAGAGGGCACCTGCCTAGAAAATGTGGGTGGTGGTTATCAGAACAATAACCAAGACAGCAGCCACATCCAAGGGTGAAGAGGAAGTACTGCATGCCCTGAAGCCCAAGACAACAGGTCTGGGAGAACCTATGGCTTCTAGAGCTGATCTCAGCCTCAAATTAATTTCAGTGCTCATGTAGCACAAGTACCGTTTGAACAAGTGCAAGCTTGAGAGGTGACACGATTATTTTTGGTGTGGTAGGTACATACTGTGGAATCCTATTCAGGTTTAAAGAAGAAGGAAATTCTGCTCTTTCCAGCAAATGGATGGACCTAGAGAACATTATTCCAAGTGAAATAAGCTAGTCCCAGGGGACAAATACTGCCAAATTCCAGTTTTATGACATAGTGAAGATAGTCAAATTCATAGAAGCAGAGAAAGAATGGTGGTTGCCAGAGACTGGAAGGAGGGAGAAATGGGGAGTTGTCCGATGAGTATTAAAGATGCAGTTATGTGGATGAGTAAGTTCTAGACAGCCGTGTGCCACATAACATCAATGGTTAATAACATGGTATTGTGTACTTCAAGCTGTGTTAAGAGGGCAGATCTCATATTAAGTATTCTTAACACACACACACACATACAGAACGCAAAGAATATGTTTAGTACCTTGATTGTGGTGATGGTATCATGGGTGCATGCATATGTCCAAACTCATCAAGATGTATATATTGTGTGTGCAAATGAATTACTTTTTCCCAGAAAAAGGATGATTTCTAAACGATGGAGAGTTCATTGGTGGTGTTGAAAGATGATGATAGGAGGCGTTCACCTGTTCTAATGCTCTCTGTCCAGGTGAATAGGAGAGGGCATTGAACGATGTGATAGGAGGGGCTCACCTGTTCTAATGCTCTCAGGCCAGGTGAGTAGGAAGGTCTGTTAAAGCCTGCAGGCTGCTGTCTCTCCCTCAGTATGTTTCTACTTCTCTTTTCACTGTATAGTTGCCTCTGTGGACCTCCCTTTGTGGTGTCCTGTCATGGATTCTCTTTCCCCACACAGTATCTCTCTGTATCTGGTATCTATGTAGCTAGAGATATCTGATATAGATAAGTGCATATAGGTATACATATGGGTATATACACACATGTGCATATGTATTTTCCTCTCCTTATTCTCTTCTTTTCTTCCTTAATTTTCTGTGATATAGAATTGAAAAAAATATGTTCTATATTTCTTGAATAGCATAATTTCTTCAGTATCATGTATTTTATACTTCTTAAATCATTTTTAAAAGTTTTAAAGAGAAATGAAATTTGTTGAAATTTCTCTTTATTTAAAAAACAACGAAGAAGCAGAGTTGTCACCTGTCTAGCATCTGGTTGATTACACGTGTGTGTGTGTGTGCGTGTGATGAAGGAGGGTAAGGATTAAAGTTAGGACAAAGACCTAGATTAGAAAACACATTCCTTATTTTCATTTAAGAAGAAAGAAGCAGTTTATGTTTGGTTCATCCACTGTAGCTACAAGCAAAGAACAGAAAAAGAAAAAAGACTGTAGTTAACAATACTGCAGACTGCAGCATCTTATTGACCCATAATATTAACTCTTTCTTACTAAGAGTTGGTTCTAATGTTTTGGTTGCTTTTTCTCCAGGAGAGAGAGAATACTTCTTCCAGTCTCACAAGCTACCTAGGGGTTAATAGCTTTTAAGAAATACTTATTAAAAATTAATTAATACCAGAGTAATCTTGAGAAAGAACAAAGCTGGAAGCATCATGCTTCTTGATTTCAAACTATATGATAAAGCTATAGTAATTTAAGAAGGGGACGGGTATAGCTCAGTGCTGGAGCATGTGCTTAGCAAGCACAAGGTCCTGGGTTCAATCCCCAGTGTCTCCATTAAAAAATAAACAAATAAATAAATAAACCTAAAAAGATAAAATAAAGCTATAGTAATTTTAAAAGTATAGCATTGGCATAAAAACAGACACATAGATTAATAGAACAGAATAGAGACCCCTGAAATAAACCCATGCATATATGGTCAATTAATTTACAACAAAGGATCCAAGGATATACAATGGGGGAAAAACAGTGTCTTCAATAAACAGTGTTTGGAGAATTGGGCAGCCACACGCAAAAGCATGGGACAAGACCACTATTTTAGATCACACTCAAAAACGAACTCAAAATGAGTGAAAGACTTGAATGTAAAACCTGAAACCATAAAATTTCTAGATTAAAACATAGGTAGTAAGCTCCTTAAATAGGTCTTAGAGGTCATTTTTTGAAGCTGACACTAAAAGCAAAAGCAACAAAAGCAAAAATAAACAAGTAGGACTACATCAAACTAAAATCTTCTCCATAACAAAAGAAACTGTGAACAAAATGAAAAGGCATTTACCAAATGGGAAAAATATTTGCAAGTCATATATCCAATAAGAGGTTAGTTACAAAATATATAAAGAACTTATACAACTCAATAGCAAAAAACAAACAATTCAATTAAAAAATGGGCAGAAGATTTAAACAGATATTTTTCCAAAGAAGATGTGCAGGTGTCAATTGGCACATGGAAAGGTCTATCACTAATCACCAGAGAACTAAAGCAAAACCACAGTGAGATATCACCTCATACCTGTCAGAATGACTATTATCAGAAAACAAGAAATAACAAGTGTTGGTAAGGATGTGGAGAAAGGGGACACTTAATCACCGTGAGTAGGCATGTACATTGGTGGAAACACTATGGAAAACAGTGTGGAGTTTCCTCAAAGAATTAAAAATAGAACTACCATATGATCCAGCAATTCCACTTCTGGGTATTTATCCAAAAGAAACCAAAACACTAATTTGAAAAGATACATGCACCCCTATGTTCACTGCAGCATTATTTACAATAGTCAAGATTTGGAAACAACCTATGTCCATCAATGGATGAATGGATAGAGAAGATGTGGTATAGATATATAATGGAATGTTACTCAGTCATAAAATAAATGAAATTTTGCCGTTTGTGGCATCATGAATGGACCTCAGGGGCATTATGCTAAGTGAAATAAGTCAGACAGAGAAAGACAAATACCATATGATCTCACTTATATGTGGAATCTAAAAACAAAAACAAATATAAAAATAAAAACCAAGCTCATAGATACAGAAGACAGGTTGGTGGTTGCAGGAGGTGGGGGCGGGAAGGGGGAAAAATGGGTAAGCAGCATTTTTTTTTTTTTAGTTTAAAGAAATTGAATAGAAAATTTTAAAATAAAAAATAAAATTGGTTTATATTGTGCATTTAAAATGTATGCCTGAATTCACTTGCTCTCCTTCAATATTTAAAAATAAGCAAAAGACTGACTGGAAGGGTATGGACATAGATTATTAACGAGTTTCTTTTTTCTTTAGCTCTTGGAAATGCTTATTGTAAAGCCTTGTGAAATATAACCTAAGCTACCTTTTAATTAGACTTCAGTGTTTTCCTTCTGAGGATGGTATCTGGAGAATAGTTTGGCTTCGTTTCCCACATTAAGATGCCTTTTGTGGATTATTTCAAAATACACCTCTCAGTCATTGCAAAGAAGAGCAAAGTTATCAGCGCCCGAAGTTGCCCGTGGTCACCAAATGAGGGAGAGTTACTCTTAGTGGAACCATCCACATCAACTATCAAGATGAGAACATATCTGTATGACATGAATTAAGCTTTCTTGGTCTATTTTGAAAAAATCTTCAACAGGAATTTACATAACTGTCTGTCAGCCTCCTGATTTTGGTTGCAAACAGAATGGACCAGATCGGGGAACAGGATGGGAGTCTACACCCCTGTGTGGCGTGCCACTTCCTTATCTCAAAATGTTCAAGGCTTTCCCATTGCTATTAGGTAGAGATCAGACTTCTTACCTGTATGATCCGGGCCCCAACCAGCTTCTCTCTTGATTTCAACTCTTCAAATACGTCATGTTCTCTTTCTCACATGCCCTGGCCTTCAGTCTAGTTCTTCTGCTTGATATAACTGATATAATCTCTCTTTACCCATTCTCTCACCTTTTGTCCCTGTCTGGCTTAATCTTCTGGAGTCGGTTTAAATGTCACTTCCTTCAGGACGTCTCTTGTCACATCCAAAGTTCATGTCAGTTTTTCCCCAAATGCCCCCATAGCACTCAGCACACCAACACCTCCCCTAGTGCAGCACTGTCACGCTGCTGTAATTGCCAGCTCCTTGCCTTCATGGCCCACTAGGTGAGAAGCACTGTGACGCTGATGTCTTCCAACCTGCACACCACTGTGTCCAAAGCACCTACTCTGGGCACTCAACAAATTTTTTTTTTTTCGAATTAACAGATTTCAGATCATGAGAAGTGGTACTAGAATTAGGGAATTAGGGGGAAAAATTGACAGGTAGAGCGTTAATGAAGACTGAGCCAAGGGGTCTGAATCAACACATAGTGTGTATTAGGGAGATATATTAATAGTGCCAGCCAAGGATTGCAATTAGGTGTCCCTGAGACAAGCAAATCCTGCATGCAGGGGGTCTGGCTTTGGATTTCAAGTACCTCATGTGGAAATTAGCATTCAGAATGCAGATTCTGGTCCTCAGGAAGATTGTCCAATGCAACGGTGAAGTCTAGTCCTGAAGGAACCTATATGGATCAAGATACTAAACTAAGGTAGAGACCCATTTACCAGAATCAGTGTCTAACACAAATGTCTGGGCATTAAGAATAAAGTGAGAACACATTAACTAGGCCTGCAGAACAAGGTCAGAGTAGGGCTAGAGCAAGACCAATGACACAGAACCGAGGAAATCCTTGTATTTCCTAAAATTCGTGAAAGTGTAATTTATTCTAGAGCTTGGAGAAAAGCTAGGCCTGCAGATGGAAGTTAAAGGACTCCTAATGTGATCATCTGAGAGACATGAGGACAAGGACCAAGGGGTTCATTACACCTGTAGGCAACTCAGTCATCAGGAAAGGCCAAACTGACTTGAAGCCAGTCTGTGTCTAGCGGTTACTTGCACAGACTGTCCACTGAGCAATCCACTTGGAAGTCAGCAAGGGAGGCCAGGTAAGAACAGACTCCAAGTCTGCAGTGTGCATTGTATTTATCATTCTCTCTGTGAATTCCCTGCTTCTTCTAGGATGACGTTGTTTGCAAAGAACTTTTGTCTCAGGCTTATGAGTTGCTGCTCTTGCCAGAATAACACTCTTTAAGGTGCGTTCCACGTCTGATTTGGTCTGAGTCATCACACCTTTAGGGGAGCGACTCCATGGTCAAAGGAGAAATGGAACTTTGTTCACTCTGCTTCATTAGGCGCTATTCCGGTGTCTACCATTTTTGCCAAGCTTCTAACACAAAGATCCCTGAGTAAGCCAGAAAGGAATCACTTTCTAACTCAGACTAACTAGAAAAGATCTTAGCCTTAAGACAAAAATAAAGCCAAACAACCAAAAATACTGTCAAACATGTAATAGGATTAGGGAATTCATCATGATAACCTTAGAGAGAGTCTTGTCCAGAAATCAATACCTCCTAACACTGGATTTAAGTCCTGGAACTGGATCGAACTCAAACTTCACAAATATTTCCTTAATGTTGACATATTTTTCTTTCAGCATAAAGATAAAGGAAGGGAACTCAGCATTAGTAAAAGAGTTACTTGACTGAAGAATTCCGAAAGGAGTTGCTGCTCGATGATCAACAACTTGAGTGTAAGCCATAGCTTTTGTCTGTAGAATGCTGATGCGCCATCTCTTTTCCAGCAGCTGCGAGAAGAGGCGGATTTTTTTTTAAGAAGGAAGGAGGAAAAGGCTATACAGAGAAAAGGGTCAGTGACTTTTTGGTTTGTTTTGTTTGTTGGACTTGCTAACAGCCTTCATCATTTAGCTGAGCTCTGTCCAAATATCTCCCTATTTCAGGAAACCCTGAGCTTTCTCGGGGGTTTCTCACCTCCTCATCTCATGTGTGACCCAGAAGGCAGGTGTCCAACAAATGTGTGTTGAACAACTGAATGAGGGAATGAATGCATCCGTGTGTAAGTGACAGTTCCCCTAGAAGCACTGTCAGGAAGCTATCTCCTTTCCTAAATGGGGAGGAAAAGATAAAATGCACCAGCCAGCATGCTGAGAGCAGAGCCACTCAGAAACAGATTCACCAAGAGGAGCACTGGTCTGAGCAGCTTCGAGAAAGGCCATGAGGGAGGAGCGTCCTCCATGACACCTCCCCAGATGCCTTCAGTCTTCTCATCACAGTCCCCCAAACACTCCTCCGCACTTACCATAGCCCTTTCTCACTGGAGAGTTAGCTGTCCTGGGCCGTTGAAGAGGGTCATGTGGGAATAGAGAATAATGAGGCTTCCTGAGACTGAGCCTGGGCCTTCTGCCGAGAACGCTGCTTTGCGTCTACTGTCTCGCCTGTTCCTCCAGCAATCGTTAAAAGTGGGTGTTAGTGCTCTTCCCATCAGGCTGATGGGGAAGACTGAGGCAGAGAGAGAGGAGGTGACTTGCCCAAAGTTGCACAGCCAACCCGTGGAGATTCCGATTCCAGAGTCCCCACCGTTGGCCACAGAGACACGTCTTGCCTCCTCTCAGAACCATTACCTCATCACTTTGCTGCCAGAGGGGAGAAGAGTATTTTCTGAAGGGATGGCACTTTAGGAAACGAATCCAGTTGTCTTGCTGAATCCTCCTGCAGCTCTGAAGGCATGTAAGGTCAAGCGCATGGGGCAGAGGTAGGGCGAATGGGAATCCGGCACTGATCTCCAAGCCTTTTTATTTTTATTTTTTGTCAATTTCTGGTGTGCAGCATAATAGATCAGTCTTTCAAGCCAGCCTGAGCTGAATTAGCAGGCTTGCCTCGGGGTGGGAAAGCCAAGCTCAGGGAAGAGGAGGGGGGCTGCCAGCTTTGGGGGGGGGCTTTGCTCTTTAACCTTCCTGCCCTGTCACTGTCACAAACCCCCTTGCAGGCAGTCACTTCCAACCCCAGCATCCTCCCCCTTGTCGCCAGGTCTCCATCCGCCTGACCATAATGAGCAATTTGCTCTAACCCATGAGCAGAAATTGGAATTTAATTCGTCTTAGTGGCATTTCAAGACGTGAGATGCTGAAATAAGCTACTTGGTGTCCTCTACGTGACTCCTGAAGGTTAATCACTCCCCAATATGCATACTTAAACTCCAAACTACATCCTTGAGAAAACAGATTAATTAAACTACAAGTGGCAATTACCTGTATTTTAGTGGGCTTCTTGCTGTAGCAACATTACTAAGTAGTGTCTTTTCGAAGTTGACATCCAGCTCTTTAATTTCTATTTTCAAATGTGTGTGCTACCTATTAATTGCTGCAAATTTTGTTCAGCATTGAAAATGATAAGAGGCTGTCATCCAGCTGAAATCTGAAGCTGGTATTCTGTCCTCTGACTGTTCTCCCGATCAAACTCTTGCCTCAGAAATTTGCCTCCACTTGAATATATTCTAAACATACAAACACTGCTTTACAGTTAACTTCTTCAAGAAACAGAGCACTGCCAGATGTGCAGAAACTCCCAGACCGAGTGACCCTTCCTCGTCCCAACTCCAATCCTTCTTCCAAAGGTAAGGACTGTCCCGACTTTCCTGATGGCTTACCAGCTACGTATGTATGTTTCCCTAAACAATATGGCAGCTTTGCCTATTTTAAACCTTACCTAAATAAAACCATACTGCGTATTCTTTCTGGTTTTACTTCTTTCAATTGTTATTTCTGTTTGTAAGAATTGTCTAGAATGTGGCCCAAAGCTGTGATTCAGCCATGTTCTTAACTGTAGGCGTACTGTTTGTGAATAGACACCATTTATTTATACACTCTACTTTTCCTGGACGTTTGGGTTTTTCCAATCATAATTATTACACTTCTGCAGTACATATATTCCTCTTCATAGGTCCTGAGCGTATGTGTATAAGTTTTTCCGGAGTGTGTACCTAGGAGTGGATTAACCATGTCAGAGCATCTGCGTGTGATTTACATTCCTGAGAGCACTGAAGAAAAGTTCCCATTGCCCCTTCATCCCCACCAGCACTTTGATGTACAAAACCATTAAAATGTTGATGTGGTTCTTGCCCTTTAATACTCTGCAACGGAATATAAACACCCACGAATAAGACGGAGTGATGACACACAGACCTCTGTCTTGGGTCAGGCTGCTGTAACAAAAGCACCAGAGACCCGGTCGCTTACAAACAACAGGAATTCATTTCTCACAACTCTGGAGGCTGGGAAGCCCGAGGTCAAAGGCATCAGCAAATTCAGTATCTGATGGGGGCCCGCTTCCTAGTTCACAGGCGTCTGTCTTCCTGCTGTGTCCTCGCGTGGCAGAAGGAGCAAGGGAACACTCCAGGGCTCTTTAAGGGCCCTAATCCCACTTGTAAGGGCTTCATCCTCATGACCTAATCACCCCCCAAAGGCTCCACGTCCTGATGACATCACATTGGGGGGGGTAGGATTTCAACATATAAATTTTAAGGTACATAAACATTCAGTGCATAAGAGCCCCTAAACTGAATGAACACTAGGTGAACTTATCTGAATGATCTCTTCCTTACAAACTTCTCCATCTTCCCCTTGACAGAAACTTGTGAGAGGAGGTGAAAATGGGGCTACCAATGGCAAAGTCTGGAGAGTGTGAGAGTCCAAGCTAGAGAACATCTCAAATGTCCAGTCACCAAATCCAAGAGGTTAGCCAAAAAGCATGTACCATATACTGAAATAAAATGGTCAAACCCAACTCACAAAAAGCAAACAGAAAACAAGAATCCCAGTTACAAGCTCAAACACTGGGCCAGAATGGAACTCATCCAATCTCCTCCTTGCCCACATCTGCTCCTTTAGCAGTGTTCCCCGTCTCAGGAAATGACATCACCATCCACCCAGTGGTCTAAATCAGAGAAAGAATCCTTTTTTATGGAGTCACCCCCTCCTTCACCACCCACACTTACTAACTTTTAAAAAAATACGTCCACTTCTCCAACACCTTAATACCTTAGTCCAGGGGGTGCCTGGTTATTACAACAGCCTTCTAACTGCTCTCTGTGCGTCCACTAAGTGTCAAAATTCCAAAGTCAGGGAACTTATCAGTTTTCATTGTTTTCATCAACTGAGCACAGTGCCTGACACATAGTATTGTATTCAGTGAATGAATAAAAGATTTATTCCTGCTTCCTTCCAGATTATTTCCCAGAGTGATCATTTCAAATGCTGATCTGGTTGCCTTGCTGCAAACCTTTAAATACATCAGTGGTCTCTCACTGCTTTCAGGATAAAATTCTAAGTTATTTAATACAGCTGATGATACTCTGAGTGATGTCCTCTGGCTTAGCTCTCAAGATTTATCATTCACAGTTTCTCCTCTTGAACCCCATGCTCTAGTTATCCTGAGCTCCTATCAGAGCCTCCTCCCGTGTCTTGTCTCGGACTTTGCACACGCCATTCTCTTTCCCTGGAACCTTTCCTTAATTGCTCTTTCCCTGAGTGCAATCATAAGGGTTGTTTACTAATACTGTTTTTTCTCTTTATCTATCCGGGCACAGTAGGGTCACATTTCTTTGCCACCTTATCATTGACTTGCACCACTTCTGGGCTGACAGCTGAAGAGCCAGTGTACAAGTCATTACATCTTCTTTGCTTCTGTCTCAGTGAACACGGAAGCACAGTTGAAGTCTTTCTTCAGTTCGGTCTCTGGGTCTGATCTACAGTAAACAAACAAGTGGGAAAGAAATCTGCAATATTTTCAAGTCCGCTGAGGCTTTGGGGATGTTTCTTACTACAGCAGAACCTGACCTATTCTGACTGGTAACCCCATACTCACTAACCACCCCTCCCTAACACACACATACATGCAAATGTGTCCTTCCGGTTTCAGCTTTGATAGCCCTTCCTGACCCTCAAATCAGAGTTAGGTGCCCATCTGTGTGTTCCTGTAACAAATACCTTTCACTGTCCCGATAACGGTCAAAGTTACCTTGCATTATACTTACCTATCTAGTGTTGATTTCAGTTCTCCCAAAACTTTAACACGAGTTTGAATCACCCGAGAGGCTCACTAAGGTGCAGATTCATGATTCAGTAGGTCTGAGATGGCATCTGAAATCCTGCATTTCTAACAAGACCTCAGGTGATATCCGAAATCTGCCAGCCCTGCACAACCACAATTTGAGTGGCAAGGATTTGTCTTCTCCCCTGAGCTTCAAGCTCTCTGAGGACAGGGAGCATATTTATTTTCTGACTGTGAAATCTGCACCTGTGAGAGATACCTCACTAGTCAGAAAAAGCAAAGAATGAAATCCTCTAGGCAGGCAAGGGGGAACAAGCTGATACGATTTCTGAATCTGAGGGTCAGGAGTTGCAAGCAGCTTTTCCTCTCTTCTGGTGAAGGGGGCGGGTGAGAGTCTGTGCCACAAGCAGATATAGAAGCTGGACACAATAAAACAGAGATGACTGACTTGACATAGTGAGGTAGTTGATAAGGTGCTGGTTACGGGGCTGCAGATTCAAAGGTTGGAGACAGGAAGAAATTATCAGTTCACGTCCTAATAGGGAGGAGCTGGGATTTCAAGGATGGTTAATTAAAAAGGAGACATTGTGGCTGTTACGATTCGAAAGGCTAGAGATGAAGTATTTTGAGGGTTCTAGTCACAGGTTCCTAGATGTCTGTTATGGTAATTTTGCTTCAAATGTCAATTTACAGACTAAATATTAAACAGAAAAGAACTGAACAAATGAGGTATCTCTGTGTGTGTATGTGGATGTGGATGCCTTGGGGAGACTCAGCAGTGGGGGCAGAACATCCCCACGGTCTTGACATTGGTAGGCATTAAAGACTTGGGGAGAAGAATGCATTGGGCCCCAGATCTGCTGACTCCTTAAGAAGAAGTAGAGAGTGATTTTAAAAAGAACTGGTCTGATGGAGAAACCAAGGTTTTTACTATTTATACCAGCCAATAAACATCGCCCTTGGACAAGTCATTTCTGATTCAGACTGTAGTTTTCTCAACTTTAAATTGATGTTTCCAGATTCGTATCTGAGAATCCTTCAAGCCCTATGTCTCTTGGGTGAGGAGTGTCTCCACGTCTTCTCTCTCTCTCTCTCTTTCTCTCTGTCTCTCTTTTTCCTCTAGAGGAGCTCAGGATCCAAATATCTTTTCGCAAGCTGTGTCTCACCATCAGGAATGTCTCATAAACACAAGAGATGACTTTCCTTCTCAGCACCACCAAGTTTGCTTCATCGGACTACCATGCATGAGCTTTGTTTGCAAGTAAAATAACCAGTGACTCAAATTTGCTTCTTACAATCAGCTTCTACTCCAGAAATGACACGCAAAGAATCTGTCACCCTGATTTTCTTGGCAGTATGTTAAAGTGCATGTAGCTAGTCCCTGGACAGGCCCAAGACTATGTCATGGCTGGGATCACAGTGGGATGGACTTTGGGAGACTTACTTCATGTGTGAGACACAATAGCCTTTAAAAGCATCCATCACAGCAGGATAGGAAAGGGTTTCAGCTGTGATTGTCCTTTTGGCCAGTCTCTCTCTGTCCCCTTCCCTCCGTATCTCTACTTTCTTCCTCTCTGTCTCTGTCTCTCTCTTTCTTTCCCTCTCCTCTCTCACCTTCTCTCTCATATGCACTCTCACTCCTTTTTATTTTCAATCACCATCTTCTGGTTTTGTTTAGTATTAAAAATACCTTAAGAGTGTTGACTTTGTTGGCAAGTGGGAAAGAGATCCTGTATCATCATCTTTTCCTCCTCTCCTCCTCCTTTTTGTTTGTTTTAAATACTATAACACGAAGCAGAGCGTTCTTGAAATCATAACAATTCTTTTGAAGAAAGATTCTGTTTAGCTTCCACATGGTGTGAAAGAAAAAAGGACAGTTTGCTCCCTTCCTCTGGGTCATGGGCCCTTTAAGGAGACTGGGAGGCGGGGAGCAATTCGAGGAACCACGTTTTCCCCTAAAGCCCATTCCGAAGCCGCTGTTCCCAAGAGCCTCCAGTGCCCCTGCTTGCCACTCCCTTTCACCACTGCTCTCTCTACGTGGAAGTCTCAGTTTTTCCCGCCCACAGGGCTTTTTGATAAAGATGGAAATTACTGAAGCGCTCTCTAGAATTAGTTGGTGTGAAAACAATATACATTGATCAGAAACACCCGAGGAAATAGTTCAACTTGCAGCACTGAAATATTACTCAGGCATGATGACTGGGGGTATTCAGGAGAACTGGGAACGCTTTTCAACACATTATTAAAAGGAAGAAAAGGTGCTCGAATAGTTTTCCTCATTTTATTCAACCTGCTAGCTCAAAGCCAATAAATAGCGCACAGTTATGAAACTCAATTTGAGGGATTTGGCATCGTCTCAGGGTTGCCTCCTCATGGGGCTATTATTCTGCAGTTTATCTCTTTTCAAAGAAAACTCAAGGGTTGCCTGTGTATATTCAAGTATATCCAACACGGGGAACCAAAGTATGAATTTGCCTCGAATCTGTGAGCAAAAAAGAATCTTAGGATATGAATTTTGAACTCTAATTTTTTTCCAGAACATTGCTTTCCTTTGAGCCCTTCAGATACAGTTTCTTAATGACCTAGACAAAACAATAAGGATTAGATAGGCTTAAGAAAACAGGATAATAGGGTAGCAATTTATTATTGTGCACAGTCCACTTCTCTCCAGGATGATTTTTTTAAATCCTTGTCAGGAGTCTCTCGTAACAGCAGAAACCATTTCATCCTAATGCATGAGAAATTTTCAGAATAGAATTCACTTTTTTCCCCAAAGTAAGAATGAATCTTAAAAAGAAATATAAAAATGCACACCAATGCCAATTGTGCCTATGTTCTGATGAACGTACAAAAATCAGCAAATTAAAACAAAGTAGCATTGCTATTTCTGTTACCTCCATAATAAAAAGAAGCTCTTCATAGCTAGCATTTGCTGTAAGGTTACTCTGTATTAAGTCTCATGCCAAGGGTTTTTTACATATATTATCCCATTTAACATTCAGCCAGACCTCTGATGCAACCTGCTGTTTGCATCTCCTTTTAACAAATGAAGAAACATGGATTCACAAAGTTTAAGTGTCATAGTCAATGTCACTCAGCCTTTATATAACAGCACCTTGTCTGTCCCATGCTAAGCCCAAGCTCACTCTCAGCATAAAAACTGAGCTCACGAATTCTGGAATCAGAGTGTCTGGATTTCAATTCCAGCTCCACATTTGCTAGCTCAAGGTCCAGTTGAGGACACTTCTTCATCTTTCTGTGCCTCTGTTGCCTCTCTGTGCCTCATACCTCCTTGTGAAGTTGTTAAAATGATTGAATGAGCTAAAATACATAAAACACTCAACACACTGAATGGCATTTAGTAGGTGCTCAATAAATGCTAGTTATTATCTCTTCTTGTCTCTATTTTCCCCACTGCCCACCCCTCCCAGGAAAACCTCAAGGTCTTTTTTTGTTCTATGTTTTACTTCTCTTCTTTAGTAGAGCACAATACTGGTCATTTAAAAAGAAGCTTTTGTTGCGAAAGGAGGATCAAATAAAATCCCAGCTACAACATACGGGTCACTAGCAGACTTCACTAACAACATTTTGAGGTACAACCTTCCTGACAATGAAGACAGACACCGGTAAAGTTAACCTGATTCAAACAGAGCGATGCCACTTATCTCTGTGCTGTGAATGAGTTACCTGGCCATGCCCACCAGCAGTCCTGGAGCTGAGAAGTCCTTTCCACACCAAGGGTTTCGACTGAGTGTTGTCAGTGCCCTGGGACGAGGGTGAAGGATGTGGAGACTGAGAGAGGCTGAAGGAGAAGGGAACAGACAGACAGATACGGAGCTAAAGCTGGTTGTAAAACTATTTCACTTGGTCCTGATGATAACATGGCTTCCTCCCCTTCTCCCAGCCTCTTCCCTCTCTCCCCTCATTTCCTCTTCTTCTCTCCCTCCCTTGTCTCTCACCATCTCCTTCTCTCTCTTCCCTGTCTCCCCTCCTTTCTCACTTTCCTTCCTTCCTTTATGTTGTTTGAGCCCTTGCTTCAATTTATGCTTATTTTGCTATTGAGGCAAATGAGTCTAAAAGGGCCACAACCTGCTGAAGGCCACATGGTGTGTTTGTGATGGAGATTTGTGCCATGTCCTTTTTGATTCCTAAGTCATTGCCTTTTCTCCGATACTCTTAAACCCTCAAAGAGGACAGGGGGCATGTCAGAGGAGGGGAAGCATCCATCTAGGAAGACATGGTAGGAGCAGAAGTGCCTCCAGAAATAGCCTGCCCCCCCACCCAGTGTATTTTGGGTCAGAGTTGTACTGCTCCATTCTAGAACTTTGTTTATTCTTACCTTCCACTTCAAGAAAATGCTGCGTTGAACATCACCTGGACCACTGCCTGCCTTTTCTTCTTGTCTACCAGACAGGAAACGTTTCAGCCACACCTTCCCCAGTGCTTGGACATATGAACTCTCAGACTGCAAGTAATACTGTGTTACCTCTTTGAGGGTTGGGCTTTTTCTCTCATTGCTAAACTGCATAGTTTGCTGCACTTTGCTGGATTTGCAAATTGTGAAGATGGGAACATCCTCCTTGGGGACTGATTATATTTTTCAAAAATCTGCATTTTGTATTATTAATTTTCAAGGAGGCGAAAAAAAGACTTCTTTTTGTGAAATGAATACTGCTTTGGGCTTGGTAGGTAAAATTAGGCTGCTAGAATAATAAAATCCTTTAGGCATTTCCATTATATTTTTTGGACAAGCAGGTATACGAGTTTCAGTTAAAATGTATAAAGTACACGATGCTGTCTTAGACAAGGGAGGACTTTCTTAATGTCCCATTCTTTGCTTGCTTTCCCTTAAAACATAGTTGCCTTGTTATTTTTACTGAGGACAACAAAAGTGCTTGTCAAATGCCGGCAAGTCTGCCATGACTTAGTGCTGGTTATTTCTGCCTAGTAATAGTTGCAACTATTTTTGTACAGATGGTGTTTATGTGTTTGTTTAAAATGCTAAATATTTTTTATAATTTGATAAATAAGCCATTAACAAACAGCTTATGGATAAATCAACAAGAAGACAGAGATAAAGATGATCAGTTAATGATGGATACACAAAATATTCAGTGATGATTTATCTAATAAACACTTAGAGGCAATAGTAGGAACCATTGGGATGGAATGCTAGCTTGCCTCCTCATTTTCAAAAGCCTTAATAGCCCTCCTGAACATTGAAGGAGGAAGCACATCTTAGTTATGGCCAAGAAAAGGAACATTTATGAAGCAATTTCTCCTGATTGATGATTTGAAGCAGTGAGGTGTTTCTGATTTGAAAAAAAAAAAAATCCAACCAATTTGTCAGTGCAATGTTGGTAGGAACAAAGTTTCTCATTTGATTTCATTGACTTAACACATCCTGGGAATAACAAGTACCCTGCTATTCCCCAAACATGGAGAAGGCAGATGCATAAAGAGTAGTGGCTTAATAGAAGCACCGTCATTTGTTAGGAGAAATGTCTGCTCACATTTCCTGGGGCTCTTTAGGAGCGGGAATAAACCAAGCATAGCCACATTTGTTTCTGTGGTACAGCTGCAACACCGCAGACACCCAAGGTAGGAGTAAATATGTTTCTGATTTTCAACAGGAACAGGCTCCTGTTTAGCTCCCTGTTTACAAATATGCTGTTCCTGGATTGGGTTTCTTAGGGATGTCTTTACCTTTTCCCTTTAATCTGAAAGGAAGGTACCAATAATGATTCCAGTGAGTCTAAGCACGGCTGCAGTGACCCTGCTGGAGAAGCTGCTGATTGCTTGACTTATGGGCACTAAGTGGTCATGAATATTCATCTCGATCTGTTTTTTCCAGTGTTTGACTAAGTGCTGCCCTTCAGTACAGCTGCTTATGATACCTTGTAGGACTCCAAAGTAAGCCATAAAAGAAGCTAAGTTTAAGTTCGAAGTAAAAGAGAAATAGATAGATTTGAGGAAGGGTATTTCAAAAGGTTAGCCTGTCTTAACCCTGGAGGCAACTTAAAATCTCCAGGGTAGATTTTTTAAAACATACTCCATATGAATTAAATCAGAATCTTTGGAGGTGGGGTTATGATGTCATATTTTCTTGAAATTACCCAGATGAGTTTAATGTACAACCAGGATGACAGCCTCTGTTCTGCATGTTCAAGCTTCTAAATATGATTTTACAAAATGTGAGAGAACAGATTTCATTGGGAAAAGGACCTGAAGAAGCAGCTGTCTAAAGAAGACAGAGAAATTGCCAATAAATTTTTTTTAAATATATTAACTCTCAAGTGTGGAGAAAAGGGAACCTTCCTACACTGTTGGTAGGAATGTAGTTTGGTGAAGCCATTATGGAAAACAGTATGGAGATTCCTCAAAAAAAACCTGAAAGTAGACTTACCATATGATCCAGCAATCCCACTCCTGTGCATAGATCCACAGGGAACTCTAAATCAAAAAGATACATGCACCCCAATGTTCATAGCAACACTATTTACAATAGCCAAGACGTGGACGCAACCTAAATGTCCATCCACAGATGACTGGGTAAAGAAGCTGTGGTAGATTTATACGATGGAATACTACTCAGCCATGAAAAAGAATAAAATAATGCCATTTGCATCAACATGGGTGGACCTGGAGATTGTCATTCTAAGTGAAGTAAGCCAGAAAGAGAAAGCAAAATACCATATGATATTACTTGTATGTGGAATTTAAAAAAAAGACACACATAAACTTATTTTCAAAACAGAAACAGACTCACAGTCATAGAAACCAAACTTATGGCTACCAGGCGGGGAAGAGGGTGGGAAGGGACAAATTGAAAGTTTGGGATTTGCAGATACTAACTACTGCATATAAAACAGACAAACAACAATTTTCTTCTGTATTGCACAGAGAACTATATTTGATATCATGTAGCAACCTATAATGAAAAAGAATATGATAATGAATATATGTATGTATTTGTATGACTGAAGCATTACGCTGTACACCAGAGATTGACACAACATTGTAAACTGACTATACTTCAATAAAAACATATATATATAGAAAAGTGCAAATATACAAATGTCAAAATAAAAAATATACTAGCCCTCAATAGTAATCAAAGAAATGCAAAGTAAAACAGCTATGGAATGCCATTTTTGCCTATTATGTTAGTAAAGTTTTAAAATGGACAATATTTAACAGTATGCAAAGGACCTAATGGTTGCCTTGGCAACACCCATTACATGCCTTTGTTGTCGTGCAGCAACAAAATGGCAAGGGGAACTGACCCTCACTGTGTTCCTGGGCTGCTCCCTGAGTCTTAGTGCCCATCAGGGCAACAGGACCCCCCCCCCTCAGTCCCATCGTCTGATGTTCCCAGCCTAACCTGGCCAATCAGAACAGCTTTCATCAATAGATGTGGGACTTTCTCCTCTAGTTATAAAAGAAGCAGCCGTCTTGTAAGTGCAAGGAAACCAGACTGAGGATGAAACGACCTGAGGGACAAAAGAGTGAAGCTGTCAGCCTCCTTTCTGTTTAAGCCACTTTGACTAGTTTATTATTATTATTATTATTATTATTATTATTATTATTATTATTATTATATTATCACTTATAACTGAAGGCATACTGACTGCTTTGTCTAATAAGGCTGCTGTGGGTACTGACAAACTCAGCAGTTGGAGTTGCAAATTGGAAGCCATGTTTCCAGAAGGCAGATCAAGCAATATATATATCAGAAACCTTAAAGATAATCACACCTTTCAGTCTGTAATCCCACTTCTGAGAGTTTATCCTAAGGACATCACCACCGAGAGTCACAGATTTTTGTTAAAGAGTAGGCATAACAGAAATATTTTCAATAGATAGAAATTAGAAATCACCAAAATGATCAATTTAATAGTTCTACATAAGTAAGACTCAGCACATTTATATGGGGCGATCATTAAAATCATGGTTTTTGACAATATTTACCAATGGACATGAATGATATTAAGTGGAACAAATGTGTGTATCTGAAAGGAAATACAACCCAATATAAATAATTATTCTGGCCAAGAGGGTTACAGGCAACTTTCCGAATTTTCCAAATTCTCTATAATGAACAGAGATTAGTTTTATAACCAAGGGAAGAAATGATTCTTAGCATGCATGATGACAAAGTCCTCTCCCAAATCCATATCTTATCTCTTTTTCAGAGGATATTCCACTCCCAAGAACCATGCTTTAACGATTCCCGTGAAGCACCGAGAGGCAAGTCAAATCATGCAGAATTCCCCGTCTTTAGGGTTTCTAGCCTTCTCCATCTGATCCATGAGGGCACCACTCTCAGCAGCCCTGCTCCTGGAACTGACCTTCATGCTCCTGGGTCATTGTGGCCCTGCATTCCAGCCCTTTCTGTGGCCTCTGATCAGGGCTTCGATGGAGTGGGGTCTGGGAAGATCCCCTGGTCTGCTGACCATTGACACCATCTCTAAATCACAGAACTTCTAAAAACATTAAAAGTGATCTATTGCCATTGATTGACTAGCCCTGGGGATGGCTTGACCTATTTTTACTAACCTCAATGCAATTTAAGAGCATTATACGAAAGAAGTACTTGAAATCTGTTTTGCTGGAGTTAAAGATCCAGAGCCCCTCTGTTACTACCTTAAAGGAAAGAATTCCCCTTCTCTGATTCTCTTTGCTTTTAAAAGCAAGACAGAAATGTTTTCTCAGCTTCAAATCAGAAGGGGATTCTCCAGCACAGAGGAGCTGACATCTTCAATGAATCTCACTGCAGAGATGGACAGTTGTACACGCACTCATGTGTATGCAAATCCAAGGTAGAAAGAAAGAAGGGAGAAGGCTCAGGTCTAGCAAATGAAGAAAAACATTTCTCATCCTTCGAGCTTCAGAGACTTCACCAGTCAGAGGGCCTGACCTCCAGAGTGGAGGACCCGAACAGGGCTTTCTATTTGGGGGGGGACTCCTCCAAAGCTAAATCATTTCCTGGTCCCCCAATTCCCTGACTCTAAGTCAGTGAAGAAACCACTATTGAATAAAGCTTGGAGGAATGTGATAAGCTCCACAGTGGAGACTGCTCACAGAAATCAAACATGTCGTGGCTGATGCAGAAAGGAGATTAACACACTGAAAAATACCCACACAGTTGAGATAATCTGGATCCACTGTGGTTCACACTCCGGATCAGTGTTTCCCAAACTTTAACATGCATAAAAATCTCCTGGGAAGCTTTTTTAAAATGCCAGATCTTTCTCAGTATGTCTGAGATGAGATTCTGTGTTTCTAACAAGCTCCCAGGTGACGCTCCTGGTCCTACTGCCACACTTTGAATAGCACGGTCCTGTATCAGTGAGATGGATGAGGCTTGGGTCTCAGTTGTGGAGCTGCAGATCCTCCAAGGAACCCAGCAGGGCTGGGGCTTAGGGGAACCTCCCGGTAGGCTTGTCGTCACTGTGATAGGGGACAGGGATGATGAAAGCCTCACGGAAGCTGTGCAGCACAGCACAACATACTGTAAGTGGTTAAAAGCATCATTTTTGGAGTTTGAATCCTTGTCTCTTTCTACACAATTATACCTTAGGCCAGTTACTGAACCTGCCTGAGTCTCAGTTTCCTTATCTGTAAAATGGGGGACAGTTTTGTGTGAGTTGATGCGTGAAACACTTGATATGGTAAATACAGAGCCAGTGGCGAGAACGTAGCAGTTGTTAATAAGATCATTATCTTCATGATTATGGCCATGTTTGGAGGCATGATTATGTATAAATTAATAAGCTTAAAAAAAAAAAAAAAGATGCTTCCAGGGTTAAAAGGCGACACCATTAGAAACGTGTCTCTGTGCTTTCCTTGGTCTATGATGTCCATAAACACCTTAGACCCAAAGTGCCTCTTTGCCTTGGGTCCCTTTGTTGTCTTGGAAGTTGTAACCAAGAATGCCTTTTATTGGAAGAGTGTGATATCCTGTCTCCAATTTGTGTATAAAAGAGAGAGGATCCAGAGGTATTTCTAAAGGTGCCCACAGTCTATTGGTCTTACTCTAAGGCAATCATTCTTGTGATGAGATTCAAGTGAGGGGCATGGGATGAGGGTGGGGAATTGGGGAATTATGTTTCACTGAAATCGTGTGACATTTGGGTACTTTACATACTTGCGTACCTTATCTCATTTAATATGGCACTCTCTGGGGTAAGGAGAAACGAGACAATTAAAAATGCAGGAACAGAGATGCCAAGCAAATGTCCCGCTTCTCACAACCCAAAGCAATGGAGCTGAGATTCAAACACAGATCTTTTCTGATTTACCCTATACAGTAAGACCCTCCTGACCTCGAATGCCTCCTGCCTCATATCTGACATTCTCATCATTTGAGTCACTCCTTAAAGTCCTTTTGAAAACAAGCACACTTTGATGACTGTGAAGGGTTCCATGTTTGCTAGATGGAGTCACTCAGACGACGGCTGGGAAAATGGTAGCAGTACAAATAGCAATGGGGATAATTGAAAGGCATCTGGAGAAAGTTCTATTGCTGACAAAGAAAGAAGGTGGGGATCAGAGAAGAAAGCTTTGGGCAGTCTGAGGGCAGCAGATACCCCCAAATAGGGTAATAGCATCCAGATGGAGACAAAGGAGGAAGCCAAGAATACCTGCCAAGCTCTCAATTTCCCCCAGGATTCTACCCACCCAACCAGGCCATGCCAATAGCTCATGATCCAGTCCTCAGTGCTCCTGCTCCCTGGAGTCCTGAGACTCATTCAGAGTTCTAGGGATCCTTACCATACGGTATCATTTATATGTGGAATCTTTAAAAAAAAAAAAAAAAAGACAGACAAACTTATTTACAAAACAGGAACAGGCTTACAGATTTAGAAAAGAAACTTATGGTTACCAGGGGCAGAGAGGAAAGGGGTGGAAGGGATAAACTGGGACTTCAAGATTTGCAGATACTAATACATATAAAATAAATAAACAACAAGTTTATACTGTATAGCACAAGGAACTATATTCAAAATCTTGTAGTAACTTATAGTGAAAAAGCATATGAAAACAAATATATGTATGTTCATGTATGACTAAGGCATTGTGCTGTACACAAGAAATTGACACAACATTGTAAACTGAATGCACTTCAATAAAAATATATGTAACAGAATTCTAGGGATCCTTAAGGTCAGACTACACTCAGCAACAAAGGGAATTAAGTGGGCCTCAAACTCCAAAAAGTGTAATCAGAACACAGAAGAGTCTAGGAGTTGACTCCACTGCCTTTGATCTGGGGTGGCTGTGTTGGCCTGTGTGGAGGTGACCGGAGAAAGCTGGTCTTCAGAGAGAGAAAAACAAAGCAGATGAGCAGAGAGAAGCAAAGATAAAAGGCCATATGACTCTAAGGACTGACGGGGAGACAAGCAGTCAGGCTGCTTGGGCTCCTGGCCAGTCTCTGCTTCTAGCCACCTGTGAGGCTGGTTATCCTCCCTGCTCTGAAAGGCGCCCTGTTTCTTAGCAATTAGTGCCTTATTTACATGAAAGTAACTTTGAGCTGGGTTTCTGTTACTTGTGACCAAGCAATTCCTGAACAAGGTCACCACAATCTCATTTGGTCATCTTTAGCCCATGAAGGTTATTTCTGCTTCCCTGATCTGTTTTTCACACACAGGGAGCAACTCTTCAACCAAAACCACACAGTTAACTCCAATGAGCCACTGCTCACCAGCAGATAACCTCCAGCAAATGGGTTTTCCATTAGAATGTTCCGTAGCTCTAAGGGCAGTCACAGTCACACTTAGCTGGTCAATTTTAATCAAATCCTTTGCCCACAAAGTCAGGAAGGTGTAGGCTTAACTTTGTCCCATGAAAATTGTTCTCAGCTGACGAAAGTCATTTTATTTAAATTGTTAACAGCATATATTTAGTGCAAATCTATTTCAATTACAAGAAGCTAAGAACTCCGACTGTCAAATCCCTCTGCAGTAACTTCAACCCATTAAATCAGAACAATTTGCCTTTCATCTACTGAAATCATGACTAGTTTAAAGAAGAAAGGAGCCACAATTCTAATTAAATCTTCTCACATTCCTAGTACAATAAACTTTGGATCTTCTATTCTGTAGATTTCAAATGAGATTCATGTGCAAAATAAGCAAGTGAATTAGAATTCCATGCAAATCTCAACATATTAAGGATGTTTGTACTGATCATTTCCTTCATATGGGTTCCAAAGGACATTTCTTGCTTATCCAGCACATTAAAAATTCCAAGTTTTCAAGGAGTCACCTGTGGTACTCAAACACAGTGACCCTGTGTTCTAGGCATAACACATTGATGGATGTAGAAGCACATTTTCATTAAGAATGGCCACACTTTCATTTTCAGTGTTGTCTTGATGCAGACTCGGAGCTCTTCCAAAATACTACCACATTTTCCAAAGCCTACATGACCCAATGCCCACTGCTAGGTCTGGCACTGGGTAGTATCTGGGAATTTGCTTTTAGTTTGAAGCATCCCAAGATTTATTGTTTACTCCAAGGGCCCTAGAATGTCTGAGACTCAGGGATCCTTTGAAGTGACCCAAGCAACATAACTGGGCCTTGTGACTGTAGGTCACTCAACACCAAAGATTCTCAAAACCAAGGGAAGTAACTAAAAACCCCAGGATAACCCTGTTGTGTTCAAGCTATTTTATACTGCACTTAGAAATTTAAGAAAACTCATAAGAATGGTGAATTGAGGTCGTACTTGGCATTTTAGAGTTTTTGAAGCACTTTTATATGCATTATCCCATTTGTTCTTCTCAAGAACCATGTGAAATGCTGCTTATCATTACATTCATTTTAAAGATGAGAAAAGTAGAACTCAGAGAGTCCTACTTACGTGACTTTCCACTACTCCCAAAGTGGCAGAGTTAGGACCAAAATCTAGGTACTCTGCCTCCTATGTGCATGTTTTCCACCACTATATTTGATATTATTTGAATCCATTTTTCTCCAGTTTTTAAAATACAACTTTTCCAAAGATACAGCGAGATTACTGGTCACCAAATTCTAGGCTGCTTAGTTAAAATTCATCATTAACTTTAAAAAAAAAATGCACATCTAGTGTTGTGACATCATGGAAGTTAGTTTGGTTTCCTGGATTGGAGCAACCCAACTTTAACCAACTGTGGGAACCTCCCACACCCTACTCTCCTCCCCTCCCCCAGCCTACCCAGACCCAAGAGGACAGCATATTGTTTCTTTCAGTTCTGGGTTAAGACAAATGAAAGGTCCTCTTGTGTTCTTGGAGAATTTTTTCCCTCTTACCTTTAATTTTTAGTCCCACAAAATGTAGTTTCCCTGATGACAAAGTCCCCCTCCTCTACCTCATAAATAGGATAGATTACAGTTCCCCACTGCGGATGTATGGAATATGTCCCCTGTATTCAGCAAGGTCTGTACTCTATAGCTCTGATTTTTTAAGCAACTTAATTAACCCCAGTTTCCTAATCTGTAAAAAAGGAATGACATCCCTACTTCACAGAGCTATGGCGAGTAGGGATTTAAGCAGGGATTGTACACGAAGGCACTGGCCCATAAATTGTCAGTTTTCACTCCTTCTCCTCTCTACGAATAACATAAGCCCTGGGGAAGCATAGAACGCATTACATTCCTCTTAGATGCCTCTGTGATGTTTGGCATGCAGAGATGCTCTATGAGTACACACTGAATGAAACAGTCTTGTTGGGCATTCATTCTTTCCTTCAGCGGCAGACTGAAGGGGAAAGCAATACACAATGTCGACTTCAGCAGTTTACCAGCGAAGTTAGCAGCTTTTCCTTATAAGGTTTCTTCTTCATGGAACGCTGCCATATAAACTGATAAAGACACCACTTCTCTTAGGCATGGGCGGGGTGTTCTCCCAGGTTGAAATGGGCCTGACGCATAGCAGAAAGGGCCATCATAACTCGTGTCTAGTCTTGGCCCTGTTTAACTGGTTTTGTGGTCTCAGCTATGTCATTTTAATCTTCGGAGTTGAAGTTACCAATAGATAGAACGTGCACATTAAGTTAAGTCATCTTCAAGGTTGCTTTTATGTCTATATCTTGTGATTTTTTTAAAGCAGACTTCATATATTAAATGTGAAGTCTTAAATGATCAAAATTTCGTCATTTGAACACCAAATTATTATACGAAATTTATTATTAAACTGGCAATGTTTTTGTAAGAGAACGTGTTCCTCACCCAGGAATACTACTGTTGAATCTCGACTTTGCCAATTTTGGGGGCTCATGATTTTACAATTTGGTTTAAGTCAGACTATTTTGATTGATATCTTGGTTAGATTAAGGAAAAATTTCCTCTGAAAGAATCCAGTCTCTTACAATACTTAATCTCTTACAGAGTAGCACAATGGTATAGGTACCCACATCTCTACACTGGGCAGATAGTTTTTATTCATCCAATAAAGGTAATGCTGTGGGGATATAATATTTTTATCTTCTTACAAATAAACAGACAACCCCCCCCCCCCAGTACTATACTCTCTAACTTCAGCTCCACTTCCCTGATTACTTTAAAGAAAACTCATTAAAAGGGTTGTGTATATGTACTATATCCAATTTCTCTGCCCTCATTCTCTCTGAAAACCAATCTAGTCAGGCTTTCTTTCCTATCACTTTATACTGAAAATGGTTCCTATTAAGTCACCAGTGATTACTACGGTACTGAATGCAATGATGAATTCTCATTACTCATTCATCTTAATCTATTGCAGTGTGAGATGCAGCTGATCACTCCTTCTGCAGCCTCTTCTACTCAGCTTCCAGCATGCCACACAGTCCTGGTTTTCCTACCTCACTGGCCACTCTTTCCTAGACTCCTTTGCTGGCTCCTTCTCATATTCACAGCCTCCAAATATCGTGGGATCCTAGGACTCCCTTTTCTGTTTAGATTTGTTTCATTGGTGATCTAAGTCTCGTGACTTTGGGTACCATCTACATGCTGATGACTCAAAAATTTTTGTCTGCAGTAGTGGATTTCTCCCATAACTTCTAGCCTCATATATTCATTCTACTTGAATGTCCAATAAATATCTCAATTATAACATATCCAAAACCTGATCTTAACTCAGAACTTGCTTCTTCCATAATCTTCCCTGTCTCAGTTAATGGCAAACAGATCAGGTCAAAATCATGGTGTCATCTTTTACTTTTTTCTTTCTCTCCTACCAAAAATGTCATCCATCAGCATACGCTGTTGGCTTTTTCTTCAAACTCCATTCAGATTCTGACCGTCTTCTCATTACTATCTACCATTGCTACCGTCTGGACCAAGCCACATCGTTTCTCACTTGGATTACTGAAAAAACATCTAAATGCTCTCTCTAATTGCACCTTTGCCCCCCCCCCCACCCAGAGAATATATTCAGTACGGAAGCCTGGGTTATCCCATTGAAAGGTTAGACAGATCACATTTTAAAATTTCAATGGTTCGCCATGTCACTCAGAGTTAAAGCCAACATACTTATAAAAATGTGAAAGCTCTACGCAGTCTGTCCCCAGTTACCTAACTAACCTCATATTCTTCCCTGCATTTACTCCATTCCAGCCACGCTGACCTCTTTGATGTTTAACTAGTCCAAGCTCATTCCCACCTCAGAGCATTTGTACATGCTGTTTACTCAGCCTGGAACTCTCTTCTCCCACATATTTACGTTTCTTGAGCCCTCGTCTCTTTCACATTTTGGCCTGATTGCCCTCTTCTGAGTGAGGTCTTTTCTAATCAGCCTATTTAAAATTGCAGCTTCTCACCCCCCAGGACCCCCACCTCTCTTCTGTGTTTTATTTTTCTCCGCAGCATGTTTCCTTTCGCATGTACTGTATAATTTACTCATTCATTTGCTTACTGCCAATTTCCTCCCACTAGACTTCTAGCTTCAGGAGGGTAATGATTTGTGTCTGTTTTGCTCATTGCTGTAGCCCCCAGCTCCTGTCATGGTACCTGGCACAAAGTAGGTACTCGACAAATGTATTGAATAAACTATTAGTTATGTAGAGGTTTTTTTCTTACTAGTATACAATAAGACATAGCTACATACCATTTTTCTGAAAGTCTCAAATGCAGAGCAAGTCATTTTTTTTTCTTTTTTTTATGAGCTCGTTAGAATCCCACACAGTGACAGAGATGTGGCCCCTTTTCTGTAAGAGCAGGCCACAATGATCTTAACACAATTTCAGGTCATTTCACAGTAACTTCTCCAAATAATAGGTAATTTGTTTCCCTAAATTAGATCGTGTCATTACCTCCCCCTCCAGTCATTGAAGGTCAAAATCTCCAGTTCTGTTTTAGCTCCAGGCACTTTGAACTAGTGGTCTTGTCCTGCCTTGGGACATATTTGCTGCCAATAGCAGAAAAAAGCGGATGTAAGTACATTTGTTCCACTTACTCATGTTTCAAGATTTGGTTCAAACCCTACCTCTTCTCTGAAGTTCTTCTTGAACCCAACCTTCCCCTCATAAAGAAAGTAGGGATCCTTCCCTCTTTTTTGCCAGCTGAATAATATTCATATTGTAGCACCTCAAGTATGTCATCGTACATATTTGTTTGTAAGTTTGTCTCTTCCATTAGAAGGTAAGTTCCAGAGTTCAGACCTTCCTTGTTTTTATAACACTAGTACCTGGATAGGGCCTAGTGTATAGTAGACTCTCAGAAAATATTCTGAGAGTCAAATGAATGAAGACAAGTGAACAGGTGAATGATCAATGGCCAATGGATTGTTTTTTTCTGGGGTCACAGGCATGGGGAGAATACCAATGAGCTTAACTGGAGATATTACAGTAATATCACTATCATCCCCACCATCATCATCACCATCATCAACTATGCACCTGTTTGAGGCAGGCACTGTGTGAGGCCATGGTGCCTACGATAGGGCATTAACTGTCAAACTGAAGAGGCAAGCATGAGCATGAACAGCAAATTACAATAAAAGGGAGCAGCAGGATAAATGCCCAGAGAGTTGGACAGACAAAGAACAGGAGATGCTCAGATGAGGGTGATCAAGGAGGGCTTTATGAAGATGTGAGCAGTGAACAGAATTATGAGAGATGACGGACTGAGATGCTTGTACCGAAAATGGAGTCCATTGCAGGGCAGGTTTGAGCAGAGCACATCCTGAGAGACACAGACTAGATGTCTCCACTTTTTGGTGGTGAGGCATATTAGAAATGAAGTCACTAAAAAAAAAAAAAAAAAAATGGGGGTGTCTTTGTTAAACTCAAATTCTTCATTATCAAATGACATGAATTTTTGATTTACTCAAAATAAATGAGACATGATGGAAAATGCAAACTCAAAAGAACTAGAGTTTCAGTTCAAGCTCTTTCACGTTTGAGACTTTGAGCTTGAGGACTTTCCTTGGCTTCTTTGAGAGCACTTCTTTGTGCAGTGGAGAGCCAGCTGCGCCTGTGCAGATTATACAAACGTGCAGTGGGAAGGAAAGCAGACCATGAGAAAGTGAATGCTTTAAACATAAGTGCAATTTATCTTTTTTAATGTTAGATAAGTTTACACAGTTAAGATATGTGTTAGTAATGATGAGTTACTTGACTTCCTACAAACTCCATCTACTTGTTAGCCTTACATGACTCCCATAACACAACCACGATGGGCACTTCTACAATGCAGCTGGGATAATATAACCATAGCTAAGTTTCACAGATTACCTACTGCATTCGAAGTGTATGTCTCAGCACCTTACATGGTCACTTCACTTAATCCTCAAATACTTATATTATCTGTTTCACAGAAGTGGCAAACATCTCCCATACTGTCCCCAAAGCCATGCTTGTGAGCACCATGCTGAATTGGTCTCAGAAGACTCTAAACAAGAAAAGTCATGACTTCTACTAAAAGCTATAGTGTCTTTACTTTGTTATTAACAAACCTGGCAAAGAAAAAAAAAAAACCTCTTCTGCTGGTTTAAAATCACACAACAAACACGTTAACAAAAGCACAGAGTTATTTTTGAACAGCAAATAAGTGTTTTTGCTGCTAAAATAGAAGTAAAATCAAAATCTAAAGAGAGGCTGCGTGTCACAAGGCCCACCACATTGCCATCGAAATATGGACTTAGCGCTACCCTGTGTGAGAAACTGTGGTCAGAGAGAGAGGACAGAGCAGGTGTCAGTAGGGAGTAATTTCAGAAATTTCACTTTAGTAAAATAAACTCCCTAATGTGATCAGCAGGGAATGCATAGTTCATGAGTAAAGAATGTTAACAACTCAAAGAATTTGACACAGTTTATCCTTTGGTGTCAACTGTGCTGTTGGGCATGCAGTTTATATGGTTCAAAGATTCCTTAAAACCATGAACAAACACTATGTTATGAATGCTCCCCCTGCCCCCAAATGAATCTTGAAAAATAATGGAAACTAATCTCTTTCCTTAGGGCAAGGTATTCTTTATGCTCGTTAATTATATTATGTTTGTTTCTTTCATGAGGGGTCATGAGCAGCTACTTGAAGAAAACAGGACTCCGTTCACTTGTGTCTGTAATCTCAGTATCCAGCCCCAAGCCGATACTTAGCCAGGTTTCCATGGAAGTTTGACGAATAAGAGAAAGAAAGAGACAAAGAGATTGTTTTTGACAGTGAAGACAGCCTTTGTCTCTTGGCCTGATAATGCCTCATTAAACTGAAGCTCAGACATCTCACTCCCATTTGGTCTTTAAATTTTGGGGGAGTCCTTTTAAATTCAACTCTATCATTTTCTAATAGACTCTAGGAGTTGGTGTTTTATGGTAATTCACAGGGTACCAGTAATAATTTAAAGCTAAAACATAATAAAATTTGAGTCTGTAGAGTTGTGTTCAAAAATGTCTGGAGTTTACTAGATAAGAAAAGAGTTTCTGTTGTCACTTTTAAACGCAAAACCCTTCTATCAGTCAGGGATCCACCAGAGATGTGTGTTGGGGGCAGGGGGCGTATATTATGCATAAGAGATATATTGCACACAATATACATATAAAATGTGTATTAAGAGATAAATTTAATGGAATTTGCCTGTGCAATTTAGGGGCTAGCTAGGAAAATCCAAAATCTGCAGGGCAGCCCATCGGGAAGGGCAGCCTGGAACTCTGGGACATGAGCTGAAACTCTTCTTCAAGGAAGGGTCAGTTCTGCTCTTTAAGGCCTTTCACTGCTCAGATCAGGCCCACCCAGATTATTCAGGCTAATCTCCCTACTTAGAGGCAACTGCTAATGAACATTAATCACTTCTACAAAGTGCCTTCACAGTAACACCTAGATTTGTGCTTAGTTGAGTCAGTGAGAACTGTAGTTGTGCCAGGTTGACACATAAAACTGCCCACTAAATTCCCTTTTCCGAAGTCAGATGATCATCCCCGGAGTTTTGAAATGTTCTTATTCGCTAAACTTTCTAGCAAAATACACCTTTACAACTGAGCGATCCCTTTGACTGGCTTCTCCTCATCTCATATTCCCAGATGGCCCCTGCTCAGCAAATATGCAATCTCATTGACATTTTCTTTCAGCCTGAGTTATTTCTACATATAAAGTGCCCTGGTTATATCTTAGAGTGTTCTAGTTCTTCCATTGAGTTTTAACTGGCAAATACCTCCAGGGGTCAATCTCAGAGGCTGTTTCATTTATTTTTTTAATTAAACTTTTTCTTGTAGGTTAATTGTAGATTTTCCTGCAATTGTAGCCAATAATACAGAGAGATCTCATGTACTCCTTACCTAGTTTCCCCTGATGGTAACATCCTGCAAAACTATAGGATAATAGAAATAACCAGGATAATGATGTTAATGTAATCAAGATGCAGAATGTTTCCATCACCACAATCCTACTCGCTGCCCATATATCACAATACTCACTTCCCTCCCACTCCTCCCTTCCCTATTCTTAATCTTAATGATTAACAAATCACTAATCTATTTCCCATTTCTATAATTTTGTCATTGCAATAGCGTTATATAGAGGAATTATACAGTATGTAAGCTTTGGAGATTGGCTCTCTTTTTTTCAGTAGGTATAATTTTCTGACATTTCACCAGGTGGTTGATTTCATTAATAGTTTGTCCCATTTTTTTCACTAGTAACATTCCATAGTGTGAAAATACCACAGTGGATGGATTAAATATTCACCCACAGAAGAACCACTACCGTGTTCTCAGTCTCGGCTATTAGAATATGGTAGTTGCATATGTAGCTTCTTTTTTTTTTTTTTTTTTGAGGTGTAATTAACATACCACAAAATTCATCCTTTTCATGTATATTCAGTGTTTTTTTTTTAAATATATGCACAAGGTTGTACAATCACCACCGGTATAGAATTTGCCATCATATTCCAGAACATTTTTTTCCCCTCTAAAAGAAACTCACACCCAGTAGCCGTCACTCTCCACTTTTCCTTCCCCCCGACCCACTGAAAACCACTAACCTACTTTCTGTCTCTATGGCTTTTCCTATCCTGGGTATTTCATACAATATATATGACCTTTGTGTCTAGCTCTTTTCAGTTAGCATTTATGTTTTCAAGATCCACTCGTGCTGTGGCATGTGCCTGCATACTTCCCTCCACAGAAGCACACATCCGGCTTGAGACAGAACTTCTGGCGGAATGAAGAGAAGGAAGGTCCAGGAAGCTCCAACATGTGACAAATGAAAAATTAAAAGGATACTTCTCACAAGGAAAGAGCTGAAACCCGACATTATCTCAATATTTGTTGAGCAGTATTATTTGACATAGTGACTCAGTGTGAAATGAAGCACTCTGACTGATGTCTAAGTTCCTCTGGGCTCCTGGAATCTCCTTCTTACTGTTCATATAGGCCTGGTCAAGAGAAGGGAATCGACCTTGACTTTTGGCAAATGCCTGGAACTCCATGGCCTTGGGTAGGTGAGAAGGAAAGCACTGTATTGTGACCATCATTTATAGCCAGATTATTAAGGCTCTTCTGTGCCTATTTAAAAATTTAGGACATCATCTATTAAACAGAGAAAACTAGAAAAGGATTATATTTCATTAGAACAACTAGGACAGTGTGTAGATAGAGTGTAGAAGAAAAGGCCAGAGGTAAGAAGACTAATTAGTGATTAAAATTATTCAGGCAAGAGAGGAGAGTATCCGTTTTGCGGTCCACAGAGCATCTTTAACTTAAGAGGGCACTCTCCTTTTCCGCCTCCTGTCCAGGTGGCCACAAGCTACGCACTGGACTTTGTCCTCTGCACCATGAGGTTTGACTTTCTCTTCATGAGTATGCTGAAAGCTAAGGAGACAGTCTCAGCCCCCATCACTTAAACAAGGGGATATTCCTGACCTTTCACTAAAAGGCAAGCAGTTAAACAAACAGAGACATCGACTGAAGATGAGACACGAACATCACCTCGGTGGATTCTCAAGGTTTCTCTGAGCACCCTGTTTGTGTGCTGAGTGGACTTCTTGAATTCCACAGTGGATCTCGGGTTTGGGAAGAACACCAGAGACTGGTTCCCTGTGAGTAAAATGCCATGAGGGGCTCTGCTGACACTGGCAAGTCTAAGACGATTCTTTTTTAGGGTCAGTTTTATGGTTTCATTAGAGCTGGAAGGCTAAACTCAACAGGCTTCTGGCCATGTATTCATCAGTCAGTCTAAGTGCACATCATAGTTGCTCCTCAAATCACTAGCAGGAGAGGAGGAGTGAAGGATTAGCAGCTGCCATTACAACACTGGTTTGAGTCACAGGTGGCATGAGAAGTAGCGGTGTGTGGGGATGGCAAACATTGCCCAGAGAATGGAAAAGTCGAAGGAATTCCAAGTTTCCTTGCTTTGACCTCTATTTCTTTTCAAATTCAGAACTAGCATTATCTCCCTGGATACCATAGAGATCCCCTCATAAAAAGGATGGACATGTCATAGCATTTAAAATGGCAAGTATCAAGCATGTGCATGGGTGCTTGTGTACCTGTCTGCGTGTAAAGTGATTGGATAATGTGCTGCAAGTCATCAATAATAAATGCTGAAAGGAAAGCAGGGTCACTAGTAGTAAAAAGGAGAGATCGGATTTGACAGATATTTGGGGAACAGAAACAACTGCCTGTCAGTGTGAGGAAATGGAAAAAATCAAATATGACTCTGAGATTTGCTATTTGGGTTAGGATGATGGTGCTATTAATGCAACGAGGAGCATGAGAAGAGATATTTAAGGGGCTAGGTGGTGACCTTGGTTCAGGTTATATTGAGGGGAAAAGTTAAAAGGAGATCTCTAATAGATTTAAATCAGAGGGTATTTAGTTGTGCTTTCAAATACAGCACTCACTAGCCCCATGTGGCTATTGAAGTTGAAATTGAAATTAAACTTAAATAAAACCCAAAATTTAATTCATCACACTAGCAGTTTTTCAAGAGCTCAATAACCGCATGTGGCTAGAGTTTGCTGTATCACACAGGGCAGAAAACCATTTCCATCACTGCAGAAGCACTCAGGTCCAGCACTCAGGAGAAAGGGAAAGACTACAGAGAAAAATCTGGGAGTTGTCTGAGCATTTGAAGATAGGTGAATTCATTCATGAGGATAAAGGATTCCAGAAAGAATTTATGAAATTAGGAAGAATAGAAGGCTTAGAACAGAAACCTGAGGAACCTCAGTACTAAGGAGTGGACAGAGAAACAGAATTTTATGGAAATGACTCAAAAGCAATTGATGAGAGAGGGAGAAGAGCCAGACAGCATTTCAGCCCCAGGACATAATATAGAGTGTCAGGAAAGGGGTCAGAAGGCTCGAGAGGCCAAGTAGGAGGAGACCAAGAAGAGGTCATTAAGTAGACTGGCAGTTGAGAGACCATTAATGACCTTTCCAGAGTATTTCAAACACCAAAGTGGGCTCTAAACCAATTGGGTGGAGGAGAGAAAAATGGTGAGGGAAAAACAGGGAGCAGTGTTCTCTTTCAAAAATTTTACAGTAAAAGAGGCGTGTGGTGTGGAGTGCAATACCTTGAGAGTAAGGAGGGCCAAGTAGGAAATTTTTCTTAGGAAAGGAAAAGCTTAAATTTTTCTTAGGAAAGGAAAAGCTTAAAAAAGCTTGTAGATTGAAGAGAAGCAGTGTCGGAAGAGAAGAAGTTACACATATCAGGAAGATGGGATCAATGATGGATGGGTGCCTGGAGGAGGTGACAGGAACTGGGATGAAAAGCACACTTGGGAAGGAGGAGGAACACTTCCCTTTGAGGTGAGAGACGTGAAAGTCTGAAGAAGTTCATGACTGAAATGGCTTGAATTTCTGTTGAATTTACTGAATATCCAAGTCTGACGACAAAAATTTATGCAGGGTTGAAAAATACCTTTGGTTACCCATTTAAGAAAGATGTAAGAGTTCAGCTGGGAGCCATCCGCTTCTCTAACAATGGTATAAATTTTGAGGACATCCCATTAACACCTGGAAGTCATTGATCTCTCTGTCTGCCAGCAAAGACGTGACCTCATTAACATTCTGCAACTTTTGGTATCAGGGATTCAAGGAGCACAGACCAGGGCAAGAGTTATATCTCCACAGCTTCAAAAAAAGGATAAAAAAAAAATTAAGCAAAACCAAATAGTCAATTAGAGATAATACGCAAGCATGTCGATGTGGCTATTAGGAGAGCCTCCAAATGCAACAGCTGCTTGATTACAAATGATGAGAATAACTAGCTCTCCTAAATGTGCAGAGAAGTTAAATTAGGAAACAGATGCACAAAATTGTCCATGAGAAATTAGTCAGGCAGGAAGTGCTAACCTCCTCAGCCAGTAATGCAAAGTCCATTCTGGAAATCCAAATTATTATCTTCTTCACTGCTGGAAGTTTGGTTTCCACCCCTGTCACTCAACTGATACTACAGTTTCAAAGATCACCAATGACCTGGTAATGACCAAATTCAGTAGACTTCTCATTTTTCATTTTTCTCAATTTTTTTGCAACTCTAGCCACCATTAGGTGCCTTTTTTTTTTTTTTTAATCTGTCTGTTGATTTCTAGGAGGCTCTGAAGCCCTGTTTTTTGGCAGCTCTGTTTTCCTTCCTTTCTTATAATTGTGGATTGCTCCAAGGCTAGAGCTATCCTTCTGTGTTTTCCTCGACTCATGTTGAAGGCAGAGTATGGGGTGGGGCAGGGAGTGGACAGGACTGCCTTAATGCTGATGAGCAAGAACTAAGATAGTACTGAACTGAAAAAGCATTCAGGAGGATCAGCAACATGGCGCCCAGGTAGACAGCACAACAAAATCTATTATGATTAGCTTTTTTGGTAAAGGGCCAGATAGTAAATATTTCAGGACTTAGAGACTAGTCTCTGTGGCCACTATTCAACTCTGCCATTGCAGCACAAAAGCAAGAAACCACAGATAGACATAAACAAATGAGTATGACTGCAGTCCAATAAAAATTTATTTATAAAAACAGGCAGCAGTTGGGGCACTGAAATTTGCTGAACACAATTCCAATGAAGGCTAACGAGGAGGAAAAATTAAATCCAGAGCTTCAGACCTGCAGGCAGGGGGCCATGAATGTATCAAGCAGATCCTGATCTAGACAGTGAAGAGCTGGTAGAACCGAAGAGGTCTTCTGAGAATCTGACTGGAACTCTTTTCATAGGTGGCAAAGGAGTCAAAAAAGAAGTACTAAGTTAGCTAAGAACATCTCTCTTAGTAGACATGCATTTGTTCCAGGTATCTTGACCTTAGGTGACCCAGAACCTATGCACACAATGCAGTGGACAGAGCTCCCTATGTGGACTCAGTGGAGTCCCATAGCTTCTAACATGTGACCATGCAGAAGCTAATTCATTCACTCTTCTGAGCTTCAGTTACCTAATAAGTAACAAAGACGTTCTGAAAAGGAGCTTTAGGGTTAGATCAGCCAGTGCGAGTGAAAACTCTGGCACAGTGCCTAGCAGATAGTGAGTACTTGGTAAATGCTGCTCCTCTGTTCATTTTACAGCATAAAATAAAATCTGCTCATACATGTTCCTTTGTGAATTGGCTTTCTTGTACTTTTCAATTTTTTATTGATTTTTTTTAATTCTTGTTGATTTGGAAGATATATATGTGTGTGTGTGTGTGTGTGTGTGTATGAAAGACATTACCCTTTACTGTAAAACACATTGCAAATTAATTATATTTTGCTTATTAAAAAAGAAGGTTGACTGCCACTCTCCTGTCAAAAACTAAAAGATTTTCAAATTCTGTCACTGTCACTCGAGCCCTCAAAAATCTGGACTTTGTTCTAAATGAAAATAATCTGTAGTTTGGACTGGCTTTTTCAGCTAATCCTATTGCCCTGTTAATTCAGAGACACCCTTTCCTCCATTCCAAGATCAGTCGCTGGTCTTCCTTGCCGCTCTCAATAGGCTTAGCTGGGAATATTTTTTCCCTAGAATAATATAAGCACATGTCACTGCAGATGCCCCCTCCCCTCCCCGCCTCCTAGGGGTTACCTTGAGTTTAATTTTGTGAACTCAGCTGTGGAGTGAGTTAGAGGATGTGAAGTCTGAGCTCTGCTGCTTACTACCTGGATTGCCACGAGCATTTTCCTTCACCTGTTCATGCCTGATTCCCACATCTGGCAAATAAATACAAATAATTGTGAGACAGGAAGCGAGGCAGGACACAACCATTAAAAGAATGACACAGCAATTATCTCCAAGATGGCAGAAAATTCAACTCCCAGTAGACCTTGGGGCTCAAGATGGCGGGAGATTTGACTTCCAGTAGACATTGAGCTTCATTACACGATCATTGTAATGAATTACCATGATAAATGGCACTCCCACAGGTACCTTGAGAGTTTCAAGGCTGACCATAAAAGGTCAAAAGTGGGTGATGGGCCAATTTCTAGGAATCCTCACCCTTTCCCCAGAGAAGTTGGAATAATATTCCCACTTGTTTGTATGTGAAGTTGCAACCCAGAACCTTGCGGCCTTGTCTCTTGCCTTTTGAGATGGCCCACACTCTGTCTATAGAATGTGTATCTACTTTTACTTTAAACTAAATACCCACCCCCATGACTTGTGGCCTCTCTGGCCTTCTGAGATGGCCCACACTCACTCTGTGGAGTGTGCGTCTGCATCTCTCTGAATAAATCTACTTCTGCTCAGCTGTGGCTTGCTCTCAAATTCTTTCCTGTGCGAAGCCAAGGACCCTTGCTTGGTGGGGCGTGTCCCAGGGACTCAACTGAGACCTGGGACGTGGCCATCCTCTCACGCCCCATTTTCTTGTATCAATAGCAGAATTGTTATAAAGATGAAATAAGATAATTTATGAAAAATGCTTAAGAGTCATACCTAACCCATGATAAGTGCCTAAATATTGCTATTATAGTAAGTCAAATTAAGTTCTGTCTTCTGTTATTACAGCAGACATAATGGGAAAGTTAAGAGGAAATCCTACAGGAATTTAAAGTGAGATACAGAAAAGTAAACATAAAAAAATCAAAATTACCCATAATATTGTTAGCCAAAAACTTAAAAGAACACGTATTATTAACATTTTGATGTGTTTCTCGCCGGGCTTTCTCTATGTGTATGCATTTATGTGCCTTTTGAGACATTTAATTGAGCTGCTCCAGTTTGATAACCTGTTCTTTCTTACCCTTTTCTCAGTTAATAATCTGCAAAAATATGATTTTGCAAATGTCTTATAATATTTCTTTGAAGTAATGAACCATAATGTGTTTTACATTATGAATTTTAAAAATTATTCTAACCATAATTCCATGAACTATTCCAGTAACACCTATTACTAATTTGAAAAGAACAACAGCAAACACTTAAAAACACACACTCACTCTGCTTCTGTTTTCTCCTAAAAATCTCGATCTTTTCCACTGCAGTCACTGTTAAACTTTGTGGTCAATGCCGTGAAAAGACAGTGAAAGCCAAAATGCCTTTGTATGTCTCATTCTTTCTTTCAGTGCCTTCTAAGACTTTGAAGTTGCAGCCTTCTTCCTTTTCTGACAGGCATTATGCAAGCTAAGTTAAGCTCTGAGTCCAGAGCTGTATGTGGAATGAGTTCTGTAAAGAAAAAATGTCAAATATCTCTGTGGCATGTCTTTGTTATCCACAAAGCTGTGCAAAATCCATGAGGAATGACTTCCTCACAAAACATAGCTAATTGCAAGTATTCCTTGTTGTAGTTTAGAGACAACACGAACCTCTCATTTTAACCTTGCTAATTATTTAGAAAACATGCACCTGGTACACTCTCACCAAAATGTCTTTGGGGTTCTGAAGAAAGACGGGTCCATTTTATTTGCAAAACCCGTTAGGGTATCATCTCATTCCGTAAACATCGTTAAGCACCTCCTACTTGCGATGCACGCTGGGTGCTGTGAGGAGGAAAGAGAAAATACAAAGATAAAAGAGACAGGTCTATCTGCCCTTGAAAAGTTTAAAATCTAAGAGAAAGTAATAAGATGTGTGAACAAATAACTCTCATACTAAGCAGAATGAAATAAGGCTAAGCAAAGAACACACATTGTGCTGAGCAACTGCAAAGAAAAGAAGGAAACTATTTAAAGAAAAAAAGAAGTCATACATGAGGTGAGCCTTGAAAGATGTCTAGCATTTTAATAAGAGGAAAAAGATAGAAAAGGGCAGGCAAATCATTGATGAGCCCCTGCTAACATTTTCCCTTTGGAATTGGGGATTGCACCAAGAGTTTCTGTGTACACTCATTTATTTAATCCTAAAAAAACCCCCAACATTCTGGCTAGGTTTTATTATCCAAGCATCCAAGTAATCTCATTAAGGTTATACCACTAAAAATAGAACTGGAACTTGACCTAAGAGTGATTGCAAGTCTATCTCAAGACTTTCTAAACTGAAAGAACAACACAAGAATGAGCCTGGAAGGATTCAAATGCATGGTAGTTTCAGACCATTGCTTAAAGGGTCTGCCACGTAACAGACGGTCAGCAACACCCTTAGAAAGAAACAACATCTCTTTCCCTATATATATATTTCAAGCTATTAACAGATGAACCCCGCAATTTCAGGGGCATAATATAGAAAGTTTCAATTCTTGCCTATGAAAACCCACTGCAGGTCCAGTGGATCTCTGGGGCAGTTCCCTCCTACACAGTGACAGACACAGGGATCTGCACTCTCCAGGCATCTTGCAGCTACGACATCTAGATCATCCACAGCATCATTCCAACCACCAGCAGCAGCCAGGGAGCCACACAGAGAAAGAGAATGCAGAGAACTCACATCTTTTTGCTCTTCTATGTTTTGGCCTTAGAATGACGTACATCACCTCTACCATAGGTCCTTGGCCAGATCTAGTCATGAGGCCACCCTAAATAATGTTGTCTTCCTATGTGCCCAGGAAGAGAAAAATGAAAAAAGATTTGGTGAACACAAGCATGGTTTCTGACACATGAGGTGATGGTAATTTAGGATGTATGTAAATTTATAAATTTAATATATAATATCTAAACTTATATCATATTCTATTATGTTATAAAATATAATATATAATAACACACTATATTGCATATTAGATATAAAGTCCTATATACCATATATATGTAATAATGTATATATAATACATATACAATACCTGTGTATATGTATAATATATGACATTGCAAATAATGTCTAGATTAATATA
The DNA here is from genome assembly GCF_009834535.1 of Camelus ferus. Classification (NCBI taxonomy): domain Eukaryota; kingdom Metazoa; phylum Chordata; class Mammalia; order Artiodactyla; family Camelidae; genus Camelus; species Camelus ferus. The sequence continues at coordinate 18,563,880 of NC_045728.1, forward strand.
TAAATAAATGAGGGGACAGCAGGAAGTTGAGAGAATCCATGTCTTATAGTTTTTGTTATCTCTGTGGCTATTTAGAAAATACTTGCCATAATTTCATAGAACATCCCAGTTCCAATTATAACTTATTTTAAATTAACAGCAAACATTTCTGATTTTGAAAGAGTTATTGATTGAAACAGGCAAGAGGGCTGTCCAAGGACACACAACATTAATTATAGAAGACATTGAGGGTGTCAGTGCAAGAAAGTATGCATATCAATTCCCACTTAGGAGGCTTTTCTCCATCTTCACTCAACAGATGGAAGATGTGTTTTGGGAGTGTTAGCCAGAGAGTAACAGGTGACTGGCTGAGGACTCCAAGCAGAGGTGGGGGAAGAGAAAGCAGGTGCACGGACATGGCTCCCTGATTGACAAGGAGGAAACACATGGGTCAAGACACCTGTGGGCATGGAAGTAAAGGGAAAATAACCAAACACCAGGCAGTGTGAGTGTGCTAGATGAAAGTCAGGGGGCCACAGTCAGAAAATAAAGCTGAGTTTGGGCTTTCAAAGGAGGGATGCTTGAGGTGGTGATGAGGTCCACAGAGGAGCCATGGGAGTGGGATATGGACAATTAGTGTATTCATTGGCTTGCCTCGAGAAAGAGAACAAAGCTCTGAAAATCGATGTAGAAAACTCAAAAAATTCTTAAACTATTTCTGATAGCAAGGAAGAGATGTAGATGAGGACACATTCCTGGATGTTCGAGGCCCACAAAGCAGATGGCATCTCTGGAGAGGCAGCACACCAAAGTGAAGAGGTCCAAAGGTTGGTCAAATTGGAGAAGACTGTTTAGAAGGCACACCACAAAACAGTAGTAGGAAGCATCCCCACCAGGACCAGCTGAGCTGGTTGAAACACTAGACGACAGACGACCTGCTGGAGGTGGGGCGGGTCCACTTGCAATGACCCAGGGATGGAGACAGAGGACATGGGTGTCACTAATGCTCTTTAGCGTTCAAGGGATTTGAGCCTAAGCAAACTGAGGCCCCTGATCCCAATAAGATTTCCATCCAGTCAGGGCTCATCTTTAAGATTTATGTTTCTGGAATCTGGGAAGAAACAGGTACTTGCTGTCTCAGCCCCTAAAAGGACAAGCAGTAGCAGGAATTGCCCCCCTGAAGGCTTCAGATGTCACAGTCAAGGACAGGGCTGGGAGGGGGTGAAATGTGGCAGCCACTGGCCCTGGAATGACATAACGCAGGGAGCTAGGCAGTGGTACATCGATGGCAGGGGAGATCGAGGAGATTTGGAATAGATAACCTAAAATGAGCAGAAATAAAAAGTCAAACACCATAGAAGAATCCAGGACCTCAGCTCTTCTGTCTATGGTAGGGTATCTCTTGTGATGACAAGCCTGACGGACAGTTGGTAATAGATTATATGAAAGAACAAAAGTTAGGGGGCTTCTTAACCCTTGTGGGCTCCTGGTTGGGCTGAGCTGAACAATGCCCACAGGCTGCCACTGGCAGACTCCAGGCATTAGAAAGAGAAACAGGAAAGGGAATGGGAGAAAGGAAAAAAGGAACGGAGCAGAGCAGGGGTGGGGGGATAAAGAACAATAACAGAAAATAAAATAAAAGTAGGAGTGAAAAATTATTATAATCTTCCTCCAATGGAACTGTAAATAACTGTATGAACACACATGTGAGTTTTGCCAGCTTAAAAGTATTGTACTGATAGACTCAATCTGATAAAGAAAGCATTTCTGGAAGAACAAGGTGAGGGGAAAGAGGTGGAAGGCTGTACAAAGGAAAATGAGGGAGGCCCATTCACAAGACGGCTGATACGGTTGAATGGTGTGTTCACTGCACAAAGCAGTGTCAGGGGTCAGGATCCCTAGAAGCAGAGGCTGAGGCAGGGATTCTGGTGCTGGTGATTTACTGAGGGCATGTTCCTCATGGAAAACCTATGAACTGATGGGGGAAGTAGAGCAGTGCAGGGGAAGAAGCCTGGATGTGGCCTCAGATAAAGTCTAGCTCAGGTCTGACTCATGGTGGGGACTCTGGAGCATGGACTGCACCACAGGTCCCCTCCATCTTGAGGCAAGAGGGAGGGCAGGCTGTTTGTAACCCCATGGGGGTTATGCATTGGCAGTGGGCTGCTCCTGCAATCCCACCCTCTTTCCCTGGTTGGCTCTTGTCATAGGAGGAGGGGCAGTGGTGACTCTTCAGCAGTTGTGACAGTTTCACATGTCCATGCGGTTAAGCTACAGTCCCTAGTCACCCAACACTGGATGTTGCTGTGAAGGCCCTTGTAGATGTGATTTAAGTCTATAATCAGTGTACTTCAAATAAGAAAAATTACCCCAGATAATCTGGGTGGACCTGGTACAAGCAATTGAAAGGCTTTAAAAGCAGAACTGAGGCTTCTCTGAAGAAGAATAAATTCTGCCTGTGGATGGCAGTTGCAGACCGAGAATTCCAGCCTGCCCTTCCTGACAGCCTGCCCTACGGATGCTGAAATTCTCCAGCCAGTCCTCCCTATCATGTAAGACAATCCTTGCAAAAAACCTCTCTCTCTATTTATATAATATATCAATCTGTCTGTTTATCTGTCTTCATCTATCTATCTCCACTGGCTCTGTTTCTCTGGTGGAACCCTGATGGATACAGCAGTCATTGTTGAAAGCAGCAGGTGACCAGGTACTGGGTGGTAAACGAAATTGACTGACACCGTCTATTAATGCCCCCATGCCATAGGGGCAGGTGTGGCCAGAAGCACAGCCTTCACTGAGTCATGGGCCACCCTGGCAGGAGAAATGTTTGCCAGGAGGAAAGAGTGACTTTTTCTTCTTACAAAAGTACCTTCTGCTCACTTTTGAGACATGTGCTCTAAGGGGAGTATATTTCCAAAAGGGGAAAGGGAGGGGCTTTAAAATTTTTTGTCTTTCTAAAGAAAGTTAGCATAGACATTTGACCATTTAAACCTTAACCCACACCAGGAGAAGGTGGTCGGCAACCTGCTTTCCTGGCAGGAACGCAGCACCTGACCATGGTGCTGGGAGGGGGCACGATCAACCCACCCGCCTAGCCTGAGCGCAGCATCTGACTGTGGCATTGGGAGGAGGATTGACCCACCCGCCCACCGGGTAAGAGCTCAGCACCTGACCCAGTGTTGGGAGGGGGCGCGATCTGCTAGCCGACAGCCACTGGGAGCAGCACAGATGACGGCACCAACAGAGGGCCTCTAGAAACAGCAAGCTGAGTTCACGAAACAGGGCGAAGACACAAAGACCTCTCGATAAAATCATTAAGAGCACATCATCTCCAGGAGAACTAGATAACTGATACTCCTTAAGCCACAGTGCCAGAGAGAGATGAGCAATATGAAGAAGCAGAGGAACCACTCCCAATTAAAAGATCAAGAGAAATCCCCTGAAAGCACTGATCAAGGAAATAGACATTGATGGCCTACTAGATCAAGATCTCAAAAAAGGAGTGATCAAAGTACTGAAGGAACTGAAAGAAATAGTGTTTAGAGATATAAAATATGTCAAAAATGAAACTGAAGCTATAAAGAACCAAGTAGAATTAGTAAACTCATTTGCTGAGATGAGAGCTGACCTAAAGGCTGTACAAAGCAGGCTAGATAATGCAGAGGAACAAATAAGGGACCTAGAAGACAGGACAACAGAAAGCACCCAATCAGATCAGCTGAGAGAAAAACAAATAAAAAAAAAACAATGAAAACAATATAAGGGACCTATGGGATAATACAAAGCGTGCCAATCTACACGTAATAGGGGTTCCAGAAGGGGAAGAAAGAACAAAGGGGATTGAAAAGGTATTGGAAGAAATCATGACTGAAAACTTCCCAAACCTAAAGAAGGAATCAGATATCCAAGGACAGGAGGCTCAGAGGGTCCCAAACAGGAAGAACTCAAACAGACCCACACCAAGACATAGCATAATCAAGATGGCCAGAGTCAAGGATAAAGAAATGATCCTAAAGGTACCAAGAGAAAACTAAAGAGTGAGTTACAAGGGAACCCCAATAAGGCTCTCAGCTGATTTCTCTACACAAACACTACAGGCCAGAAGGGAGTGGCAAGATATATTCAAAGTCCTGAATGAAAAAAAGATGCAGCCTAGAATACTCTATCCATCAAGGCTATCCTTTAGACTAGAAGGAGAGAGAAAGAACTTCACAGACAAGCAGAAACTACAAGAGTTTAGCAACACTAAATCCATGCTAAAAGAAATATTGACAGGTCTACTCTAAATAGAAAAGAAGCAAGATGCTACAAAAATGAGAAACTTATAACTGGGAAAGGAGATAACTGCCATGAATTACAAAAGAATAAACACAAAATTGTAAAAGAAGACATCTAAATCATTAAGAGTGGGGAAGGGAAGCAAGGAAAGCCACCGTGGAAGGCAGTATGGAGATTCCTCAAAAGACTAGGAATAGACTTACCATATGACCAAGGAATCTCTCTCCTGGGCATATATCCAGGAGGAATCCTACTTCAGGATGACACCTGCACCCCAATGTTCATAGCAGCACTATTTGCAATAGCCAAGACATGGAAGCAGCCTAGATGCCCACAAACAGATGACTGAATAAAGAATATGTGGTATATTTATGCGATGGAATACTATTCAGCCATAGAAACCGACAACATAACGCCGTCTGCAGCAACATGGCTGTTCCTGGAGAATGTCATTCTAAGTGAAGTAAGCCAGAAAGAGAAAGAAAAATACCATATGAGATCACTCATATGAGGAATCTAAAAAACAAAACAAAACATAAATACAAAACAGAAACAGACTCATAGACATAGAATACAAACTTGTGGTTGCCAAGGGGGTGGAGGGTGGGAAGGGATAGACTGGGATTTCAAAACTGTAGAACAGATAAACAAGATTGTACTGTATAGCACAGGGAAATATATACAAGATCTTGTGGTAGCTCATAGCGAAAAAAAAATGTGACAATGAATATATATATGTTCATGTATGCCTGAAAAATTGTGCTGTACACTAGAATTTGACACAACATTGTAAAATGACTATCACTCAATAAAAAAATTAAAAACAAAAACAAAAAAACTTTAACCCAAAGCATTGCTCACTTATCAGCTGTTGACCTTGTATGACACACTAGATGGGGGAAAAAATGCCAATAATTTCCAAGATTGTCACAACTTTAGAACAAAGCAGTAATACTTGTGCTTTTCTATACCTATTAATGTATTTGCACAGACACCACCACAAATTATGCCAAACGAGCTGACTTTTTTTCTGGTAGGGATCAAGCATGGATGGTTTGAAGCTGAAAAATTCCACATCACCTGGGGAAGTAAGTGTTTTCTGGTGGCATCCTTGTCAAACCAGAAAACACAGCTGGATATCGTATGGTGTGAATGCAGTGCAAAACATAGTCAATAATGTATATCCTCACCCTCTGAACTGCCATCAGTGCTAACCAACAACCAGACACAGCTCAGCCAAAGGGCACGGATCCACACTAAAGAGAAGGAGCAGAAGTAAAGAAAGAGAGGTGGAAAAAAAAAAAAAAAAGAAAGGATAAAAGGAAGGGAAATTCTGCATATTGCATATTAGGATTAGGCAAAACTAGAGAGGATTTTTTTTTAATATTTACTTCTCTTTCTTGGATTCTAATTGGCAAAGACTGTATCTTTAAAAATTGGAATTGTCTTGAAAGAAAGTGGAAAATCATGGTAAGTTTCAATGCCTGAGGGTTGAGAAAAAGCAGAGTATTGAGGGAAGTGAGGATAACAAAATGGAAATAGAAGCAAAAGCAGAATCCAGGAAATTCAAATTTTCAAGAACTCATCTTTAATATGAAACCAAGGGAATTTGGAAGCTCAGCTCCTCACATACCATTTGTCAAGTTGATAAGGAAATTCAGCGGCAGTGTCACCGTTAGGAAGGGAGTCTGTTGACCAGAGGACACTGAGTACAGACTGATCAGGGGTCACAGCATTCTCTAAAAAGAGAACCGTTTGTATCATGCATATACCGTCATTGGCTATGTGCATAATAATACAGCCTATTGTTTTGCCTTATCTTGTACAACCTCTTCCTTTTAAAAAGCTGCACAACTTAGCCAGCCAGCAACATGTTGGAGGCACCTAATCTACTTTATGCATAACGAGAAAACACAAAGAGCACAGCCTCTCATTGCAGAGATAATCAAGTCCAAAAGAGGGAGAAATTGATTCATGAAGGCATGTCATCTGCAGAAAAGAATAATTAGCAGAACCATGGCTGTATTCTGTTTTCATAGTAAGTTATTTATGTTTTATAACAGCCTCTTGGGCTTCAGCGTTTACACCTGTAGAAGTACATTAAGTATTTAGCTCCGTTCCTGGTTTGGATAATTCAGGATGGGCAGCTAAGGTCAGTTACCATTTTAGATGGAAGCCCCTCCAGTAAAGGTCTGAGTTAAAAATGTGGGAATCCTCAAAATACAACAGAGACAACACTAAAAAAATGCCAGGTTTCTGGGGCGTGATCTGTCAGGGAGTCCAAACCTTCTGCTTGGCTTATCCCTGCTTCCCTTGGCAGCAGAGTGATACGGATCACTCTACCCCATCTTCACCGATCGGTCTCCCGAACCCAGCACTGTGATTCTGGTACCTGATAACCATGTGTGTGGGTTTTCTTTCACACCATCAAGCAATTCTCTGACACCTGCTGGGTGTCCTATCATTCAACTCAACTCTACATGGTCAACCTGAAGATGGCATCAGATCCCACAGCTCAAGGCTTCAGTTCTACTAGACTGCTCTCTCCCCAGTTCAGATGCCAATCACAAGTTTCAGGTTGTCACCTGTGCTTCTGACCAACAGGCTACAAATCAGAGGCTCCAACAACCCCCTTCTTGGGTTCAATTAACTTGCTAGAGCAGCTCATAGAACTTCAGAAATATTTTACTTAACAAATTGTCCATTGACTTTAAAAGAACGTAACTCAGGAATAGCCAGATGGAAGAGATGCATGGTGCAAGGTATGTGGACAGGGGTGTGTAGGCTCTCTGAGTGTACAACTCTCCCTGCATCTCTATGTGTTCACGAGCCCAGAAGCTCTCCAAACCCTATCCTTTCGGGGTTTTATGGAGGCTTCATTACACACTGTTGTTTAAATCATTGGCTATTGGTGATTGACTTAATCTGAGTCCTCGTCTCTCCCTGATGGTTGAGGGGTGGGACTGAAAGTTGGTTCCTGGCAACCAGCCCCATCCTTTGGTGCTTTCTAAAAGTCATCTTACTAACATAACAAAAGATACCTTATGGCTCTCAACACCCAGGAAATTCCAAGGGCCTTAAGAGCTATGTGCTAGGAACAGTGGGTGAGCCCCAAACATATGTTTCTTATTGTAAATCAAAATATCAAGCCACCTAAAACATGCTTTTACAAAACTTATTTTAACTGTTGGAGGACCTGATGTTGACAGGCTCAACGTGAAGATACCCTCAGAAATAATAGTGTATGACAATGAGAAGGGCACTCAGGGCCACCAAATGAGAGACTGAATATGCAAACAGAAAATGGCCAAACCACCATACACACAAATAGAACTCTGACCCACAACCCACAGCAACCTACCCAGGAAAACCAACCCCCTTAACTACAAGCCAGCCTGGGATAAGTCAGGCTTGCAGGAGGCCAGATTGCTGTCTCTAATAACAATCCAAGAAGCTGAACAATAACTTCTTTTTTTGAGGGGGGGGTGGTGGTAATTAGGTTATTTATCTATTTGTTTGTTTATTTTAGTGGAGGTACTGAAGATTGAAATCATGATTTACCACTGAGTTATACCCTCCACCATTAACCATTACTTCAAAATGATAAGGACTTGATTAGTAACTGACAGCTTCTCTAGTTTTTATCCCCACTTCCAACTTAAGCCCAATCGGAGAAAGCCAAATATGTGCCCCATAGCCCACCTATGGCTTCCTCATGAAAACAACATTCAGTCAGGGCAGACCTGAAGCATCCCATTTTTCCTACTGGAAAGCTGTCCCACTTTTCTACTTGTCTTTGGGTCTCTGCCAAAATGCAAGTGGCAGTGGCTGACCTCCTTGTTACAGCAAGATCTGAATAAATAGCATTTGCTTATTCTCATTTGGTTGGTCTTCATCTATTTCCACATGGGCATGGTTGCCCAGGCTAATGTACTGAAAGGCTAAGGAGGGGTCATCCAAATCATAGTCTACGGAAAGGTGTCCCCTGCCCCCCAGAGCCGTGCAGCGTGCAGCCCTCACAATCATCTGTGGCATTTCTGGGCAGGCTCAGGCCTGGTTCCTGAAAGCAGAAGCATGGGGTACACTGAGGGTCAGAGTGGGTAAGGCAAGTCAGCCCTCTTGTGGATTAGGCAGCCACCTGGCCAGCCCTCCCTGGAGGCACCTGGGAAGCCATGAAGGTCAGATCACTAGATGTTCCCTCAGGTCACCAGCCCTACACAGACAGTCTAGAAGGCTGTCTCCCAAACCAGCTGTTTTCTAATGACCTAACACTTGTAATCCTAAAAGTGCCACTGTCTCTGCTCTAACCATTGTCCACCAAACATTACAAAGACCACATTCTCCAGAAAAAGACTGGAACTACAAATGCGTGAACACTGGCCCAAGGCATTTGTGTCTGCTCTCCCTGTCGCTAATTTATCGTCTTCTCCTCATTGGGCCAGCTCTTTTCAATCAAAGCCTTAACCACACAGTGCTTGTTGAAATAACACTGAGCTTATGTCATTTTCCAAGGTCCCAGACCATATTTCTCAACATAGTTATTACTTATGCCAGAGGTCACAAACTTAATCCCTATGTGAATTAACAAGTCACCTAAATAAATGATATAGATGCTGTTGGGAATCTGAGAACTAGAGAGATCGAGCCTCACTGAAAGAGGTCAACTAGTAACTTCAGCCAATTCTGTAGAGGAGTCATTTAGACGTGGTGAGCTGGCTCATACTGGTTTGCAAGAGTAGATTGCATACAGTCATCTGTCGATGGACATTTAGGCTGTTTCCATGTCTTGGCTATTGTAAATAGTGCTGCTATGAACATTGGGGTGTGATATATTTATACAATGGAATACTATTCAGCCATAAAAATGTCAACATAATGCTATTTGCAGCAACATGAGTGTCCCTGGAGAATGTCATTCTAAGTGAAGTAAGTCAGAAAGAGAAAGAAAAATACCATATGAGATCGCTCATATGTGGAATCTAAAAAAAAGAAAAGAAAAGAAAAGAAAGAAAAGAAAAGAAAAGAAAGAAGAAGACAAATGAACTTAAATATAAAACAGAAACAGATTCACAGACAGAGTAAAAACTTGTGGTTGCCAGAGGGGAGGGGGGTGGGAAGGGATAGACTGGGAGTTCAAGATTTGTAGATATTGACTGGTATATAGAGAATAGATAAACAAGTTTATACTGTATAGCACAGGGAAATATATTCAAGATCTTGTAGTAGCTCACAGTGAAAAAGAATATGAGAATGAATATATGTATATTCATGAAAAATTGTGCTGTACACCAGAAATTGACACAACATTGTAAACTGACTATAACTCAATAACTTAAAAAAAAAAAACTGCATGCATTTCCTCAACTTCACTTGAGTAATGTTACTTTGGTAGCTTGATGTCGGCCAGGGTAGAAGTATTTACACCCCAGAAATCAGCAAGTGCTACAGGCCAGGATTTTTTTTTTTTTGAGGGCGAGAATGGTGGATATTAAATATCAGTACACTACTGAATATTGATCAAGTGTTCCCAGCTCCTCCAATACTTCAGAAGAAGGAGAAAGTCAGATATGTTTGTGAACACTCTCAATTTTTAAACATTGGCGAATCAAATAATGTTAAAACATCATGTTGTCAAAATAAAGCATCGCTGTAAGCCACCTGCTCACAAAGTCTGCCTTATGCAGAGGCATCATAGCCTTCCTTATGGCTTCAGGTCTCTCATTTACAGCAACAGAAATTGAGCAACAGTCTCAAAGGAGCCTGAGTAACTTTGTTAGGTCCCCAGTGATTAACATTTATCACAGGTGATTTCTTTCACATCTCTGAATGTGGGCAAACATGTATTATCTTATACTAAGATGTCATTGCAGACATTAAAAAAAGTCAATTCTAAGGCTGGAAAAAAGAATGATTCCATCTGTTAAAGTGACTCATAGGTATTAATGACATATCCCCTTCTTGAATAATAATATACTTTGTCAAATAATTGAAAGAGGTAAAGTTTACTGTGATATGTGTAGTGTATATGTGTATATATGTGTATATATGCATATGTGTATATATACGCATCACAAATTCATACATACACACACATTCACATATGTACAAATAAAGAAATAAAAAACAATACCTAGAAAATAGGACAGCCCTTATGTGAGCAGTAAGGAAAGGCAAGAATTAAAACATAATCGATATTACCTGAATCAGAAGAGATTATTGGCTGCTGACCTGATATTAACACGAGGACATTGTGGACCCAGTTGATGTCAAGAGTTTGACATCAGAGGAGATAAGCATTCTATCTTCTAAAGATCCCTTGACATCTCTGTCAGAAGCTTGTCAGATCTTCCTCCCCATCTTCTAAACATGTGCCAAAATCTCCAGGAACAATTATGTTAATAATATGTGGTCACTGAAGTTTTAGACAGTTTATTTTATATTTCCCAATTGAACTTTATGCCAACATCTATCGTGATAATTCATCTTGCCCAGGCTTAGGTAGTGTTACCAGGGTTTTGTATTGTAGTATAAGCAGGTTATAAACATAAGAACATCTCTTCATGTTAATCACTGCAGCACTGAATTACTGGCATGACATTTAATCCAGAACCTATAATATAATTGGGAGCTGTAATGCCCTGCTTGCTACTCTTCAGTGGCTTGTTCTCCTAATGAGGTAGGGATTTTATAAACTTTAGTAAAAAAAAAAAATTTAAAAATTAAGAGCAAGAAACCATATACAGGATTGTCTAAAATGCAGTGACATTTTCAAGACTGAAATTTAATTGTGCCGGCTTCCCACTCCACAGTAGCTTTTCACGTATAGTTCTTTGAAATGCACAGTAAATGTTTCTCATCCTTCTTTGTTTATAGTACAGATAAAAAATTCAACAGCTAGGTCACACCGTAATCTGCCTTGTGTACCCTTATAAATTTTCTATCTTTATTGCCTGCAGAACAGTGTCCTAATCAACTTTGAAATGGAAAGCAGTCCAGGATAGAAATTCTTATCCTTTTGCAATAGTTATCCTGTTAAAATGATCTGAAAATCACCTTGACTCTGTGTTTCCTTTATTAGCAGACCAAGCTCCAAAGTAAAGATGACACCAAATTTCTAAATTGTCATTGCAATTTAATAGGTAAGTATGCTAGTCCTCATTAGTATTCTGAATGCATAACTGCTCTAATAAGCAATTTAAAGTACTGCTGAGGCAGATAGGAGAAGGGGAAAAAGAGGATCTCAATATATTGGGTAACTTGAGACGAGCAGATTATTGAGCAAGTCCAGATTTTTATATAATGCACTTACAGTAGGGCTATTTGGAAAGTGTTTATCATCAAGGTTCATTCATGGAATCCAAACACTGCTGGAATTCTCATGACACTGTATGCTTAGGTTAAAAAAAATCCACCTTATTCGAAATAAGGTGCAAGTTCTTTCTAAATTCTATGCTAACACAATGGCTAAGATAATAATAATGCTGATGGTGGGGATAGCAAGGAGGAACATTGAAGAAGCTAATGAAAATCCAATTAGATTATCTAACACTCTGAACACTGAGATTCTCAAGTGGTAAGACTCTAATCACGAATTTCCCAGCTTTGCTTAGAAAAAAAAAAAGCTAAAATCAGTTTATCCTACTTATCCTTAGGTCCACCCTTAAAAGTGATTTCATCTGGGAAGGCTTCTCCTGGATGAAGTTAACTCTGCTACATGCTTATAGAGTACCCTTCAGGTCTGTATCACATGGCCTATCACATTTTGTTATAATTGCTTGGTTAATTGCCTCCTTTGACAACCCCATGCTTTTCTGGCTTGTAAAACACTGTATTCACAGACCCAAGAACAGGGAAGGGCACAATGAGGTATTAAATGAGTATTTATAGAATGAAAGTAAAGATAAACCTATCAGTCCTGCTCTTCACTGCTCCAAACTATCTGAAGCATATGAACCTCTGCTTTTATTTTGGTTAAATTTAAATGTCATGTGTACTTACAAGAGTTTGAACTTTTAGTTATGGCCCTCCACTATTTGTGTGATTAAAGCAAGTCACTTGCCTTTTTAGATTGTAGTTTCCTCATTTTACCAATAGTTCTCTTCGAATCTCCCTTGTTGGTACCATTTCAGACCTGCTTCTAAATGTTGCAGAGTTCTTTTCTTATCTCTCCTCTATTCTCCATCTACACTGTCTCCCCAGGAACATGAATCCACTTCCATTATTTTAAATACTAGGTACAGATGTATGACTCCTAATTCCTTGTCTCCAACTTGGACTTCTTCCCTGGGGTACATGTGTTGTATCCATTTACTTGCTTAATACTCTCTCGGAGGTCTAGTCAGCAACTCAAATTTGAAGTATTTAAAGCAGGACTTTTGATTCAACTTCTCTTCCCCCTACCCCTAGTCTTGCTAATTTCATCTAGTGGTTTAGATCAAGAACATGAGAGTTGTCCTTGATTCGTCTTTCTCTTCTCTTTCAGTCCTCAGATCAAAATCCCCAGAAAGTACCATTGATTCCATTTTCAAACTAGATTACAAGTCCAACCACTTCTTACCAACACCAAGGTCAGAATTCAGTCAGAGACAATTAACCAGGTTGTGCGTGTGTCTGTGCATGTGTGTATGTGTGTGTGAAAGAGAGAGAGTCAGAGACAGAGATTCATTGCAGAGATGTGATCGTACTCAACTGAGGTAGCTGGTTAAACAGTCTCTTTAAAGCTGATGTCTGGGAGGGATCTAGCTTGGTGATTCTGGCCCAAGGTCTCATGTGATTGCTGCCAAGACGTCAGCCAGGGTTGCAGTAATCTGAAGGCTTGACTACATGGCTTTCAGGAGAAGCCTCTTTTCCTTGCTTGAAATTGGACAGGGGAAGCCTCAGTTCCTCCCCACATGGAATTCCCCATAGAGCTTATATCTTCTTGTAATATGTCATCTGGTATCCCCCAGAGACTGGGTAAAGAGGAAGACACAATGTCTTTTACAACCTAATCTCAGAAATCACACTGTCACTTCCACCATATTCTATCCATTAAACACAAGCCACTAAGACTTGTGGCTTACACTCAGAAGTCCCACACTCAAGGGAAGGGAAATTAAGCTCCACCTCCAGGAAGCAGGAGAACCAAAGAATTTGGCGGACTATTTTAAAAACATTGTGCTCATCATGATTAGCTCACGTGGATTATTTTAATAACCTTTTTATTTTTCTTTCTGATCCCTACAACAGCTAAAGTGATTATTTAAAATGCAAATCAGATCATTTGGCTTCCCTGATTGAAGCTTTCCAATGGCTTCCCATTACACATAGAATGAAATCCATACGGTTACCAATGCCAACAGGCTTTTATGAGCCAGCCTCTGCCAACCTCAGTGACATCAATTCCTACTGATTTCACTCTTGTCCTCTAACCCAGAGTTTCTCAGCCTCAGCAGTACTGACATCTTGGGCCAGTCTATCCTTTGCCATGGGATTCTGTCCTGTGCAGAGTAGGATGTAGAGATGGCGACAGCACCTCTCCAGTTGTGACAGCCAAGGATGTCTCTGTACATTTTCTAGATGTCCCTTAGGGGACAAAAATCAGTTCTGCTTGAGAACAACTAATCTAGTGACATAGGTCACGTCTATGTTCCTGTAGGGTCACAATTTTCCTCATCAAATTTTTTATGATGTTGACTTGACTATACATTTGTCTGTTTAAGTTTATTATCGACCTTCTCTTTTTTTGAATATAAATTTAGGGCTTTATCTCTTGTTCATTCTGGTATCCCTGGTGCCCAGAATCATGCCTGTCATATACCAACAGCTCAAAGAGTCTTTATTAAATAATGAATGACATTCACTTCAATTTGGAATCCATGAACATCCCTGCCTTCCCTTCCTCTTTTGAAATGTTGTACCTTAAAAACACAACTCAGTGTCAACTCTGCCAGGAATGTTGTTTATGTCACTATTCAATATGTGTTTTCTTTTACCTTGTTTGCACATGTACCTTCTCTTTTGGCCTATAAACAACTTACATCTTATGCACATTCTTGATACCCTGGAAATGATTTACACTAATACACACACACCACACATAATTTATGGTTAACAAAATATCATGATTTAAAAATTAAAGCCACAGAGGAAGAGGAGGTAAATATGTTGCTCATAAAATCAGTATGCTTCTAGCACTAGGCAACAAATTAGACGATGAGCGTCTTGGAATTCAGGACAAAAAAAATGGAATTGTAACAATTTATATAATATACATCAAAAGTTTACTTATTACTTAAGAGAAATATTTTTCCAATATAAAATGAAAAATTGCATCCCTCATAGACAGAAATATATATTAGGAGATAATATCCCCAAGTTAGGGTTTTCAACAAATATAGAAACAATTTCTCTGGTGCACTGGGGTTGGCTAAATAATGGGCCCAAAAGACCTTTACTTCTGAAATCTCTGGAAGCTGTGTTTACTGTCTTATATGGCAAAAGATATTAAATTGAGGATCTTGATGTAGGGATATTGTCCAGGATTATCTGGGTGTTTCCTAATTGCAATAGAGCATCTTCATAAGAGGTAGACAGAAGGAGATGCTGCTACAGAGAAGTGACAGAAGCAGGGGGAGAAAACAGAAAGTCTTTGCTGCCGGCTTTTAAGATGGAAGACGTAGCCATAAACTAAGGAATGCAAGGAACATAGCTCTAGAAGTTGGAAAAAGAGTCTCCCCAGAGCCACCCTGCCCTGCCAGCACCTTGACTTTAGCCCCGCAATATGATTTCTGAATTCTGATCTCTAGAACTGTAAGAGAATAAATGTGTGTGGTTTTAAGCCATAGAGTTTGTGGTAATTTGTTATATCAGTTTTCAGAAACGAATACAGGCTCTTTATTATAATGACCTAAAATAAACACTGATACCAACGTACAACATTGTATACAAACATTTTTCAAGTGAAGATCTTTTCGTAGAAGGATAGGTAACTTATCAAATTGCTAAGTTAATGCAAATATAGGCTTTTTAGCTTAGAGGTGAGAATTAATTTGTGCCCTTTGCAATACTTTTCCATATGGATTTGGGGTAGAAGAAGCTATTAGTCATGAAGAATAAGAAATACAACTCACAGACCTGATCGCAGTGAATTAAATCAACAACATGAAGCTAATTGTATCTCTACTTGAACTACCTTAAGAGGGAAAAAAAAAAAAAGACCTTATCAGGAAGAATAGGAGAATTATTTGACTTCAAGCATGGCTGGATCCAGGGGTTTACAAAATTTTTACTGCAACTCTCTTTTTATCTTTCAATCTACTTTCTGTGAGAAATGGCTGTTATAAAACACAGAACACCAAAGTCCTGATATCAGATCTAAAAAAATGTGACCATCAGGCCAGTTATTCTGCCATTTGTTGAGGCTAATAAAACAGCCCTGCTTACTGATCTTGTTCTCCCATTAAGCAGAAATGCCCCCGAGGACAGCTGCAGAGCAGAGAGGAACCAAACCAAGCATGGAAACAAATGAGGGACATGTAAATAAAGCTTGTCATCTCAGCATCTGGACACAATAATTAAACATCTTGGGATCTGGAGAGTCAGTCTTTACTGGCATCAGCTCAACGAAAGGTATTTCTCTGTTTGTCACATCATTCAGAGATATTTCTTTTTGTATCAAGAGGGAAGATGGATTTTGATAATATATTATTGTATTAAAATAGAAGATGCTGAGAGTGAAAATCTAATAACGATAAATGAAATAGTGGACACAGGAGGAGGTATCCTACAATCTTTGACAACAAGAATATTGGACCCAGGTGGATCTGCATTTGAGTCCAAGACCTGGGGCTTGCTGTCTGTGCTAGCTTAGGCAAGATGTGGGGCCTCCCTATTTGTTTTTCAATATATGGTGGCTAACCATAATAATGAAACCTCCTCATATGTTGGTTTGAAAGATTAAATGAGAAAATAAATATAAACTGTTTAACATAGAAATATTCAATAAGTAGTTAGTAGTATGAACCATTAACAGTTTACATTAATATATAAAGTTTTCTTATCTCTAGAAAATTAGAAATTGGACTGTATTTGTTATTTAAATCTCCCTCAAGCACTAACATTTTGTGTCTCTGCATATTTAATGATCTCCAGGTCCTACATTTCCAGGCAGAAGTAGGTGTCAGAGGACTGGAACTATGTGGGACTGCATTAGAAAGTAATGCCTGCTGAACATATTCAGTTGATGGAGGAGCATTGTTTCCTTACCTCCCATCCAGTAAGAGGTGGGATGAGAGCACGGTACGCCCCTCCTCTGCTCAGGCTCTATCCCTAGTGATTGACTAGCAGTCATTACTCTGCAGTATTAATCTAGGTTCTTTCCTCCTTCCAGGCACAGGGGAATCTGAATTTCATGGCCCTTTGAAGACTAGATGATGTCATGTGGCTATTTCTGGTCAATGAGTTCTGAGCAGAAGTGACATGTGTCTATTTGGGATTGAATTACAGAATTGCTTCCGTGAAACTTCCCAGGGCATATTTTTACTCTTTAGTGACAGATTTCAAGATCATGGCTTCTCCATCATTATGTCTTTAGAGCAAAATGACACCAAGAAAAGCTCCCAGCAAAATTGTGATGGATATACCTGTTATTCTAAGCCACCGAGACTTTCAAAGTGACTCCCATCTTATCCATTGGCAAAACATTTGGTAGAACTGATGTCCACAATAACTTGGAAGGTCAATATGCAGTCAATTAAATTTTAGCAGCAGGGAAGAGGTTGAAAAACAATGATATTAGTATGCATTATCATACTTGTATGCCAGTAGCTGTGTTCAGCAAGGTATCAGAAAAAAGAATAGAGCAGGGAAAATAACTGACTAGATTTCAAGAAAGAATGAAAGAAAATAGAGTGACTGGCAGTTTCTAAAACTTTTAAGTATAGAGAAGACATTTGTTTCTCAACCTTAAATAATAAAATTGAAAAATGCTTTGAGTAACAGAAGTTTAAAGTTGAAATTACTAATAAGAATCAAGTCAAGGGTATGAGTTTTATGCTGACTTTTTTTAAAACCTTTGAATGGATTAAGGTAGCACCAGTAAATCCTTTCAATTGGATAAAGTGACTCAGGGGAAAAAATAAAAGACAGTGTGGCTTTTTCACCAAAGCCTAATAGGCTGAAAACACCTTCATCTAAATGGGAAGAAGTGAAGGCATGGAGTAAGTAGGAAAATAAATACACCAGACATGAGAATGGGTCTTGAAAGTAATTTTGAATATGGTTATTGACAAGTAGAATGGAGTAGAATCAAATATTTATCAGAAACCTTAAGTATTTCTTTGCCAAAAAATTATTGATCTAGACTAAAAGAGATTGTGCTTGCTCAAGAATGAAAATAACCCATGGGCTCTCAAATTTCTAGGGGAAAAAGCAGGCTAAGAAATCTACTCAGCCCTCAAGGAGAGGGTAGCCCCAACTCCCACTTTAAATCTGACTGAAGCGCATAATGGAAAATGACTGATATCTTAGAATGTAGAGACATGATTCGTGCAGGAAACAGACAAGGGGTCTCCTCTTGGGAGCAGAATTGGAGTTTCATTAAGGAATATCCTTCCTCACCAAAGAGCCTGCCCCATAGGGTATCAGAATTGCCACAGTTTACAATCTGCTTTGTGTTTCCATTGTTCCCATTTTCAAATGGAGGTGTTTATTACAATTATCCTATTCTTGTTCCACTATGGTCTACGTATGGAACAAGGGGCTGGATGACTGAATGCTGTAGCTGGAGGAGACTTCTGGGTCATTTTCCTTAGGGGAGAGGGTGAATATATTTTGCATGTGAGAAGAGGAGTTAACCTAAGTTACCTGGTGACCCTAAGCTGTGTGTATGCTTTCTCATTATAACCAGTTCTCTGTTTCAGACACAGCAAAACTGAATTCGCTGGCTCCCTTGTTCTTGAGAGGAGTCATGTGACTCTTCCCAGCCAATGAGTTGCCAGAACAGGTGACATCTGTTGTTCCTTTGCAGGAGAATATAGTTATTTGTGTTTTGATCGCCAGAGCTCTGTTTCCTTCTGCCACAAAGGTCATCAACTTTCAACACGTCTTGTCCTAGATTGAGGATGTCACTGAGCAGATACTATCTAAAAGAAATGCTGATTCTATCTATGGAGGAGATTAACAAGATGGTGGTAAAGAAGGATGCATAGCCCACTCTGTCCCATTAATACACCAAAAACTGCATCTATATATGGAACAAATCACACAGAATACCTACTGTACTTAGGCAGAATATCTCTTATGTAGGAAATACAAGGAGAATCCTCACAAAACCAGGTAGGGGGAAAAGAAAGACAAAGGAAATCAGTGCAGGACCTGCCCCCAGGGAGAGAATGGCAAAGGGGGGAAATCACCCTTACCCGGGGAAGCCTCTTCTCCAATGGTGTAGTCAGCAGAGACAGAAAGGGAGCGTCAGAGGCTTGGAGGAGAAAGCAGCAGTCTCTTGGCAGTCACAGATGAGAGAAACCAGCATAGAGGGTCCCTGTAGACTGTGATCCAGCAGGGGTGTGCTGGGACAGGCAGCAGGAGCCATGGCTTCCACAGATGAGCCTAGGGAGAGGATAAGGGCTGACTCTGCAGAAGCAGCCTAACGGGGCTTGAGTGCAGGGCAGGCTGAGGCTAGGAGAGCAGTGCAAATCAGCCTGGGTCTCCCCATAGAGAGCACTACTGCCAGTGCCCGTGGGAGGAGGGCTGCAAGGCAGCCAGGCCATAGCCATCTTCACTAGCCCAGAGGACATTGCTCAGCTCCATTACTAAGCACCACCATTCTCAAGCACGTTCTCGTGAGAAGAGAGTCAGGGTTCAGACTCAGCCATTTTCTTGTCTTGCTCCAAAGGGGCATGATTGTTCGTGCACGGCTCCCAGGTGGAGGCAAGGCTGAAACCCGAATCCATTCCTTCACAGGTAGGACTGAGATATTATTCTAGCCCCAGGCAGTGGTGGCAGATTTACTCCGCTGGTGCTTTCATGGACCTGCACCTCTGAGACAACCTCGTAGAGTTCTGGCACACAGTGCGGGCAGGTCTGGCATTAACAGCAGGCCTGTACACCTTACACAGACACAGGGCTGCAGTCTGGGCTGACACTGTGACTCATGGTAGATCCAGTTGTGTGACTGCATGTGCACTATGGTGGTCCTAGTGCCTGACGCCAGCAGATCTGCACTGGTGGCTCTGTGGGTGCAGAACCTGGGGGATGCCAGGGTGGGTTGCCAAAATTCCTGCAGCAGAGGCAGAAACAAAGTATACTTTGTAAGCCTGCATAACAAGTGACAGATGACACCACAGAGAGCACTTCCCCTGCAGAGGAAGACTCAGCGGCTCCTCTTCCATTCGAAGCACTCCAATCCCACCTGCCTCACACCTCAGCTCAAAAATGGATGTGGAAGCATCTATTCCAACCACAGGGGAGCAGATCCAGCCCCTGTCTGGGCTGTAACAACCCATTTCATTTCATTTAGTTCAAGATATTTTAAAATTTCTCTTGAGAATTTTTATTTGGCCCAAGTTATTCAAGAGTATTGTTTAACTTCCATATATTATATGGAGATTGTCCAGCTATCTCTCTGTTTTTGATTTCTCATTTAATTCCTGTGATCTGAGAACATAGTTTGTATGATTTCTGTTCTTTTACATTTAAGTTTTGTTTATTTGTTTGTTTGTTTGTTTTTCCCCAAGAGTATGTTCTATCTTGGTCAATGTTCCACGTAACCTTGAGGTAAAACTATATTCTATTATGGAGAGGAGTATTCTATAAATGTCAATTAGATCAAGTTGATTGATAGTGCTGATCAAACAAACTATGTTCTTATTGATTTTCTGTCCGCTTCATCCATCAATTACTGAAAAAGAGATATCAATATCTACAACTATGACAGTGAATCTGTCTATTTCTCCTTTCAGTTCTAGCAATTTTTGCCTCATGAACTTTGACGCAATGCTGTTAGGTACATATACAGTTAAGATTGTTATTTCCTCTTGGAGAATTGACCTTTTAATATTGTACAATGGCCTCCTTAATCTTGATAGCTATTTTTGTTCTGAAGTCTGCTTCGTTTAAATTAATATAGCTAAGCCAGCTTCCTTTTGTGTGTGTATTTATATTTTTTTAATTACACAATTTTTTAAAGTTTACATTCCTTTTACAGTTATTACAAAATATTGGCTATATTTCTCATGTTCTACAATGCATCCTTGTCGCCTTTCTTAAGGCCAACAGTCTGTACCTCCCACTCCCCCAGCCCTCTGGTAACCACTAGTTTGTTCTGTGATTCTTAAGCCAACTTTCTTTTGCTTCGTATTAGCATGGTACATTCTTTTAAAAAATCTCTTTACTTTCAAGCTAAGTTTTTGTAATTAAACGGGATTTCTGGTAGATAAAACAGTTTTATTTTATTTTATGTACTTTGACAATCTGTCTTTTAATTGCTATTTTTAGACCATTCTGATTTAAAATGATATATAGTTAGATTGATATTTACCGTAATTATGTTTTCCATTTGTGGCATTATATGTTTTCCCCCCATTTTTTCTGATTTTAATTCAGCATTTTATGAGTTTATCTCCTTTGTCATATGTTATATTTCTTTAAAAATTGTAGAAGTTTCTCTAGAGTTTCCAATATTCATTTTTAATTAATGTAAGTCCACACTTAAAAAACACTTTACTATTTCACTGTACAAGTATCTTATAGCAGAGTATTTCCCAGTACTCCCATTCCTCATGGCGTTGCTGAAATTCAGCTCACATCAAAATGCCATAATCAACCAATATATTTTACTATTAATACTTTAAACTAAACTGCTATCTTTTAGATCAACTAATAATAAGAAAAATAAAAGATATATTTCTTTTCCAGCACTATGTCACAAGTTCTGATCTATATAATTTTCCATGTCCTTGAACAATTATTTTAACATCTTTTTCAGGGCAGTTTTGATGATGATAAATTCATTTTTGAAAGACAGTTTTGCTAAATGTAGAATTCTAGGTTAGTAGGGTTTTTTTTTTTTTCCTTTTAACACTTTAAATATTTTACTTTACTGTCTCCTTGATTGCACAGCTTTTGATGGAAACCCTGCTCCAATTATTATTTTTGTTCCTTTGTAGATAATGTCCATACTTTCTCACCTTTGGATTTTATCAATATCTTATCTGTCTTTTGTTTTACAGAGCTTAAAAATAATATTCCTAGGTGTGGATTTTTTTTTTTTTTTTTTTTTTTTTTTTTTGTATTTACCCTTCCTTGGATTCTCTGAGTTTCCTGGATCTTTAAAGTTGTCTGTCATCAATTTTGGGAAGTTATTGACCATTATTACTTCAAATATGTTTTTTTTCTCTGTTTTCTTTAGCCTCCTTCTGGTATTTCCAAAAAGTCTGTAAATTTTTCACAGTTTTCCCACAGCTTCCAGATGTTCTGTTCATTTCTTAATCCTTCTTCTTTTACTTTTTCCCTTGTTGCATTTACGTTTGGAAAGTTTCTGTTGAATTACCTTGGAGCTCATTGATTCTTTCCTTGCCTGTGTTGAGTCTACCAGTAAGCCTGTTAAAGGAATCCTTTATTCCTGTTAAACTGTTTTTGATTTCTGGCATTTCCTTTTGATCCATCCTTAGCGTTTCCACCTCTCTGCTTACATTACTCACCTGTTCTTGGTTGTTGTCTACTTTTTCCACTAGAACTCTTAACATATTAATTGTAGCTATTCTAAATTCTTTGTCTGGTAATCCAATGGCTGTGTCATATCTGATTCTGATTTTCATGCTTACTTTGTCTTTCAATACTGTTTTTTTATTTGCCTTAGACATATTTGTAATTTTTGTTGAAAACCAGACTTACTGTATTGGATAATAAGAACTGGGATAAATAGGTCTCTTGCATGAAGATTTCTGCTAATCTAGCTAAGAGTTGGACTGTGTTTAACGTTTGCTCTAACTGCAGGTGCCAGAGCCTTGAAATTCCTCTGGTGTCCTTGTTTTCACCTCCCCTCTTGATTTGGGACTTTCCTTGGTGCTCTTCCACAGAAGGAGGTTACATCTTGAAACTCTTTTGGCTTTAAGCCCGTTATTATACTGGAAACCAGTTAGTGTGGTGATAGAAGGTAGGGGTTGGGAGTGTGATTTAATCTAATTTTTTGTGGTCCTGTGTCTCTGAGCTGTGACCTCCACAAATGTTTCTCCAATGGCATAATTCTACTCTCCCACCAAGGTGAGACAGGAAGCCTATAGGAACCTGGAAGCAGGTAAATCTCCTTACCCTAGCTGAGATAATAGTCTGGTAAAGCTTTCTACTCTCAACATTCAGCCTTTGTTTTGAAGAAATCCCCTGATATTTTTACAATGATAACTCTATTCCTCCTCCTGTCAGTGCCATGATGTGCCACAGTGAAATCTTTCTTGGCTCTTCACTGTGAGAACCTGTGATACACCCCAATATTTAACACATGGGTTTCTCTTTTTGGTGCCTAAAATGTCCCTTTGTTATGATGTCTGACTTCTCCCAGAGTAAGCAATTGAAGGACTAACGTTCTAATCTCTATATAACCAAACACTTTCATGAGTGTCTTGGAATCGTGACTTCCCATATGTCATGATGATCTCATTATTTAGAAGTGTGGTATTAATTTTCAAATATTTGGGGATTTCAAAGATAACCTATTGTTATTAATTTCTCATTTAATCCCACAGTGTCATAGAATACACACTGTTTGATTCAATTTTTTGGCATTTATTGAAATATACTTTAAGGCTCAGCACATGGTTTACACTTGAAAACAATGAATGTGTATTCTGAAGTTGAGTGTAGTTTTCCTATGTCAAGTTTTCAGTTCTTCTATAACTTGACTTATGTTTTTGTCTGTATCTTGTATCAGTTAAAGAAAGAAAATAAAACTTCTAAAAATGAATAGTAGATCTTTTTCCCTAAAATTCTGTTCTTTTTTTTCTACCTGATTTATAAAGCTCTAGTATTAGCTGTATTACATTTAGGATTGCTTCATCTTGTAGATAAGTTGATCCTTAGTATTATCATGAAATAACCCTCTTTATATCTAATAATATGCTTTGTCTCAAAGTCTACTTCTTTGACATTCAAGGAGTGGCCAAGTGGCAGAGTAGAACAATCCTGAGCTCCCTTCATCCAAAAGACACACCAAAATTACAACTATTTGCACAGCAACTACTCATGAGAGTGATTTGAAGTCTAGCAAAAAAGATCTTCTACAGCTAAAGATACATAGAAGGAACCAAAATGAAACAAGTAGGAGGCATGGTATAGTCAAGACGCATACCTCTGGTTGGGCAAACCACAAACAGAAGAATAATTACAAATTGTGAAAGTTCTCCTTAAGCAGCAGGGGGTCCAAGGTACACACCAGGAGGATGAGCCAGCGAGAATGTTTGTCTTTGAAGGCCCTTAGGGAGAGCCAGAGAGCTGTGTGAATTAGGAGACTCCACTCTTAAAGGGCGCATACACTCCAAGACCCAGGGCAGAAGCAGTAATTTGAAAGGAAGCTGGGTCAGACTCACTTGCTGATCTCCAGGGGTCTCCTAGAGTGGCAGGAGACAATGGAAACTCACCCTGGGGACATAGATGCTTGCAACAGCCATGTTTGGGAGCTCATCCCACCATTAGGACGCCGGTGCTAGCAAGTGCCATGTTGGAATCCTCCCACTAACTTATTAGTGAAAGGGCCAGGCCCTACCCTCTAGCTGGTTGGCACCAATTCTGGGACATCCCAGGCAAGGCAGCTACCTGGCTAGCTAAACCCCCAGTTATGCTAGAACCCAGCTCCAGACACCGGAGGGCTCAGGATCCAGCCCTACCCACCAGTGGGCCAGCACTAGCCCAGGACCAGCCTCACCCAACAGTGAGGTCACCAGTCCTGTGAACACGGAAGCCCTGCCGCCAGCTGTGTCATGACCTAATGCAGTCACCAGCAGGCACCAGTACCAGGACTCTTATGGGCCAACAAGAAAACTGGGATCTCCAGGGTGTGGTAGCCAGAGACCCAAGGACCGTTTAGCTCTAGGTGCCCCTGGACCCCAGCACCACCCACCAGCAGACCAACACTAGCACCAGGTCCCTGACGCCACAGCCAGCTCCCCTCATTAGTGGACCAGTGCTAGCACCAGGACTTGGCCCTACTCACTGGTTGGTAAACACCACTACTGGGATTCTCTGTGCCCTGGCCCCACCAACCAGTGGGCCAATACCAGCCCCTGGACCACTATAACCAGCAGCCAGCTGTGACAAGACCCAATCCACACACTTGCAGGCTGGCACCACATCA
Source organism: Camelus ferus (assembly GCF_009834535.1). NCBI lineage: Eukaryota > Metazoa > Chordata > Mammalia > Artiodactyla > Camelidae > Camelus > Camelus ferus. Next base: position 18,588,460 of record NC_045728.1, read on the forward strand.
GGATGCCTTGGGCTCAGGCTCCATGCAACAGTAGACAAACACCAGCCCAGGACACCTCAAGCCCCACAGTCACACAAAAGCAGAATCAGCCTCAGTCATCAGCAGGACAGCACCAGCCCCAGGACCCCCAGCCATGACCCTGACCCTGACCCCAGCAGGCCAACACCAGCTCTGAGACCTCCAGCCAGCAGACAGCCACCCTGGGACCTGCTTCCTTCCAGTGGGCCAGTACTAGCCCTGGGGCCTGGGACCCCACAGCCATTCTCCTCATGGCCTGGTCCTGCCCACCTTCACACCAGCACAAGGGCGCCCCCAGCCAAGCAGCCAGCCATGACAGGACTAGGCCCTGCCAACCAGCAACTGGCACCCTCTACACAGGCAGGGCTAGGCAACCAGCCATCTACCAGCATGTCTACCTGTAGCCAGCCCGCCACAGAAGGCGGCCCCATGCAGTCCACATAGAGGATACTTCTAAAGCATACAGCTCTGGTGGGCCCACAGGACAATTCCTATAAAAGCCACTTCTCCAAGATTGGGAAACCCACTAAATACATAGAAATCAAAACAGCCACTTAGGTAAAATAAGGAAACAGAGAAATATGTTCCAAATGAAAGAACAGGATAAAACCTCTGAAGAAGAACTAAGTGTAATGGAGATAAGCAATCTACCCAATGAAGAGTTTAAGATAATTACCACGAAGGTATTCAAAGAACTTGGGAGAAGAATGGATGAATAAATTGATAAGTTAGACGCATTATATGCATCCCAGAAGGAGAAGAAAGAGAGAAAGGGGCAGAGACCAAATTTCCCTAACTTAGAAAAGGAAACAGATGCTGTGGCCCAAGAAACATAGAGAGTCCCCAAAAGGATCAGCCCCCAAGAGGACCACACCAAGACACATTGTAATTAAAATGGAAAAAATTAAAGATAGAGAATACTAAAAGCAACAAGGAAAACAGCAGCAAGTTATGTATAAGGGAACTCTAGTAACGCTATCACCTGACTCTTCGGCAGAAATTCTGCTGACCAGAAGGGAGTGGCACAATATATTTAAAGTGATAAAATGGAAAAAGCTACAACCAACAATACTCTGCCCAAAAGGACTTTCATTCAAATTTGAAGGAGAGATCAAGGTTTTATAGAAAAACAAAAGGTAAAAGAGTTCAGCACCACAAAGTGAGCTTCACAGACACACACACACACACACACACACAAATGTTAAAGGGAATTCTCTAACTGGAAAAGAAAAGGCAACAGCTAGAAATACGAAAATTGCAAAAGAAGAAAATCTCAGTGTTGAAGGCAAATATATAGTAAAATAAGTAGATCAACCACTTATAAAGCTAGCAGGAATGATACAAGACAAAGACAGTAAAATCATCTATATCCACAATAAGTAGTTAAGGTACACAAAAATCAAAAGACTGTAAAAAATGATATCACAAACAGTAAACGTGGAGGGGGAATAAAATGCAGGGTTGTTAAAATGTGTTTGAACTTAAAAGATCAGCAAATTAAAATAATCATATAATAGAGAGATTGATATATATAAACCTCATGATAATGACAAACCCAAAAATCTATAATAGACACACACATGCAAAAGAGAAGAATCCAAACATAACAATTGAAAAATGGGCAGAGGACCTGAACAGACATTTTTCCAAAAAAGATATATAGATGGCCAACAGGCATATAAAAGACACTCAACATCACTAATCATCATGAAATGCAAATCAAAACCACAATGAGATATCACCTTACACCTGTCAAATGGCTTTTTTTCAAAAAGAAATCAAATAACGAGAGTTGGTAAAAAAAAAAAAAAATATGTAGGAAAGGGAATCCTTGTGCATTGTTGGTAGGAATGTAAATTGGTGCTGCAACTATGAATAGCAATATGGAGGTTCCTCAAAAAATTAAAACTAGAACTACCATATTGTCCACTATTTGACATCTGACTACTTATCCAAAGAAAATGAAAACACTAATTGGAAAAGGTGTATGCACTCCTATGTTCATTGCAGCATTATTTACAGTAGCCAACATATGGAGGGAACCTAAACACTCATCATCAATAGACGAATAAATAAAGATGTAGTGTATATATTCAATTAAATACCACTCAGCTATAAAAAGAATGAAATCTTGTCCTTTTCAACAACATGGATGAATCTGGAGGACGTACGCTAAGTGAAGTAAGAGAGAGAGAGAAAGACAAAAAACTGTATGACTTCATTTATATGTGGAATCTAAATAAAAACCAAATGAACAAAAATAGCCAAACAGAAACAGAGTCACTTACAAGTAACAACAGGTGGTGGCCAAATGTGGGGGCGTTTGGAGGAGGAGAGAAATAGGGGAGGGAGATTAAGACGTACACATTTCCAGTTACAAAGTAAAAGTCTAGGGCACAGGATGTGCCGTTCAGGGAATAGAGTCAATAACCCTGTAATATCTTTGTATGGTGACAGATGATGACTAGACTAATCACGATGATCATTTTGAGATACTGAAGCAAATATTCAAATGATCATTTGAAAATATTGAATCACTGTTTTGCACCAAGAAATGAACACAGTGTTGTAGGTCAGTTATAGTTTAAAAACAAAAAAAAAACAAACTCATAGAATAAGATATCAGATCTGTGGCTACCAGAGGTGGAAGGTGGAGAGAGGGGGAATTAGATGAAGGTAGTCAAAAGGTACAAACTCCCAACTGCAAGATTAAAAAAGTACTCAGGAAGCACACCGTGATAAAGACAATTAACTCAGCTGTATGTTACAGATGAACATTGTTAAGAGTAAACCCTAAGAGTTCTCCTCACAAAGAAAAAAATGCATTCATTTCTATTTCTTTAATGTTGTATCTATACAATATGATGGATGTTCACTAAGCCTACTGTGGTCATCATTTCATGATGTGTGTAAGTCAAATCATTATGTACTTAGTGCTGTAAGTCAACTATATCTCAATAAAACTGGAAAAAAGTCTACTTATTTGACACTCATGTGGCCATACCAGCTTCTTTGTGGTTAGCATTTGCATAATATAACTTCTTTCACATTTTAATTTTCAACCTGTTTCTTTATATGTGAAACATTTTCCTTATAAAGCAAAAATATTATTTTATTCCGCCTGATAATCTGTTCCCTTTAAAGTGTTAGCACAGTTATACTTAATGTGAATACTGATATGGCCAGACTTAAGCCTCCTATCCTCCTGTTTAGTCTTCATTTGACCTATTTGTGTTCTGTTCCTACTTCTCCTTTCCTGTCTTCTTTCAATACATTACATTTTTTAATGTATTTTTAATCTCATTTTTTTGCATTACATTTTTAATGGTTGCTGTAGATATTTCAATATGCATCTTTCAATAATCAGTCTACCTTCAAATAACAGTTTACTACTCAAGAAGAGTGTAAGAAACTCACTTTATACTTTGATTTACTCCCCATTTCTTTTAGGCTCTTGTTGTCTTCTACATATGCTATAAACCCATAATATATTGTTTTGGTTTTAAATGGTCACTAGGCTTTTAAAATATATTTTTTTAAAAAAGAATTTTATATTTACCCTTTGTGATGTTATTAATTCCATCAGGCAGATCATCACTTTCATCTGCTATCATTTCCTTTCAGACATAAGAACATTTTTCCTTGACAGTGTTTCTTGTAACACAGGTTTGCTAAAATGAATTTTCTCAGTTTTTGTCTGTCTGAAAACATCTTTGTTTCATTTTCATTTTGGAATAATTGTATATTTACAGAACAGTTATAACAACAAGGCTAAGTTCACATATACAATTTCACTCAGCTTCCCCTGATGTTAACACAAGAAAGCCAGGCAATTACCATCCATACAGTACTCTTAACTATGCTGTATTACATCATATTATAAACTAGACTCTAGATATTTTCAAATGTTATGTTTCCCCACTAATGTCATTTTTCCTGTCCAATATTCAATCCAGGATTTCACATTGCCCTCAATTTGTGGAAATTCTTAGTCTCCTCCAGTAAGTGACAATTCCTCATTCTTTCCTTGCCTTGCACGACCTTGAAAGCTTTATGAGTACTAGTCAGTTACTTTGTAGAACATTTCATAATTTAGGTTTGTCTGGTGTTTTCTTGTGAATAGACTGGATTTATACATTTTTGTCAAGAATACAATAGATGCAATACTGTGTCCCTACCTCAAGGATCCCTGCCTAGAGCTCACTATTTTGGTGATTCTCTGGGGGGACACACAGGACTCTATATAAGGTTACACTCAAAGATTATGTGTTACACAATTGTACTTTATACATAAGCATTTACTAGAAAAATCAAACACAGGCTCTGTCAGCCCTTTGCAGGAAAAAGATGCACAGACATGTCTTTCTTCCTAGTTGTGAACTACAGCAGTATGTGTGGGATGTCCTGGCCCAGAAAAGCCAGCTTGAGTTTTGAATCCAAATTTCTTAAAGGGAGCCAGTCACATAGGCACATCTCTGTCGTATGACCAGACCTAAAATACAGTACCGGGTATATGTCATAAATCTTCACTTTTACTTTAAACATGCCAACAACCTGATTTATCTTCACCCGCTGTTTCAGGCATATAGAAAAACATCATTACCAAGTAATTTTGTGATCATTCCAATAGTCAGAACTCGACTAAGTGACATTATTATGGCAACAAATATAAGCATGAACTGAGGAAAACAGACCTGCTGCATTAACTCTACTCACAGTCTTTTTAAGTGTGTCAGATTAGGGGAGTAGACAGAGTAGACAGGGAGAGATACTTTGAGACTCTATAAATAGCCTGTTCTCCTCAAATTTTTGCTCACCAGTTTTAGCATAATTGAAGTATTTGCCTAATGATTATTCTATGTCTCAATTTCTTCTACACTTGTATTCAGATCTCCTCTGTACAGAAGAGTTATCCCCTCTCTTCCATGTGTGTATTATTCATTACTTTGAATCGGTTTAGTCTCATGGGTAGTTATTTCATTACATGGTTTGTAATCTAATACTCTTATTTATTTTGTTGTTCAAATTGTTCCAGCATTGGGCATTTGGAGCTACTTCTGTTTGGCATTTGCATTATTTTGTCATTAAGCCATCCTTTTTCTTTAATTAAAAGTTTAATTTGGAGATAATTGTAGATTTACATGCAGTTGTAAAAAATAATAGAAAGCTCTCGTGTACTTTTTACACAGCTCTCCCCAGTGGGTGAGCTTGCAAAACTCTAGTGAAATATCACAATTAGGATACTGACATTGATACAATTTACCAATACTTTTCATATTTCCCCAATTTAACTTGTACTTATTTTTGTGTGTATATATTTATTTCTATGCAATTTTATCACTTTTATATATTCACCACCATATTCAAGATATAAAACAGTTTCAACACCATTAGAATCCCTTGTGTTTCCCTTTTATAAAGCCCCATCTACCCCTCATCACCCTCCGCATTACAGTTTCTAACCCTTGGCAAAGGATAATTCACTTTTTCATCTCTAAAACTTTGTCATTAAAAAAAAATGTTATATAAATGGACTCAAAGAGTATATAACCTTTTGGGAATGGCTTTTTTTCACTCAGCGTTATTCCCTGGAGATTAAGCTAAGTTTTTGGGTTTACCAATAATTCTTTCTTTTTTGTTACTGAGCAATATGCCATGTTGTGGATGTACAACAGGTTTTCAACTATTCACCCACTGAAGAACATTCAGGTTGTTTCCAGTTTTGGGCTGTTATTAACAAAGTTGCTATGAACATTCAGGTACAGATTTTTGTGTGAATATAAATTTTTATTTCTCTTGAATAAATGTTCAGAGAGCTATTTCTGGATCTTATGATAATTGCGTACTTACTTTTATATAAGAAACTGTTGGACTGTTTTCCAGAATGACTGTACAATTTTACACTTTTACCAGCAACGTATGAGCGATTCAGTTTCTCTCCATACACTTTACATCACTTTCTTATAGTCTGACATCACAAGGTGTTTCAGGCTTATCTAGTATTTTCCACATTTCAGTCCTAGAATCAACCTCTTCTCCAGGGAGCTCTGGTTTCTTTTGTTGGAAAATGGTATTTTTCAACACCTGGCCTCTAAGGTATTCTCATTACTCCTAGGCCCTCTCAGAAAACAAAGCTTTGAAATATATGTAAGTATCCTAAACTGCACACACATTTCCCTACACCAAGGTTAAGTTACAATTCATTTCTACTTTCTTACAATACTTGTAATTTAGTCTTGTGTATGCTGTGAGATGTGCATCAAATTTTAACTTTTTTTGCAAATTGCTATCCAGTTGTCTCAGAACCATTTATTTAAAAGTCTGTCTTTACTGCCAGTAATTTGAATCACATTCATTTTAAATGATTTTTCTAGAAATAAAATTTTAGCTTGGCAGTATTTCATATTCTCAACTTCTTGAAGATGTAATTCCATTGCTTTCTGATTTCCATTGTTTACAGTGAAAAGTCATCTGTAATTTATTGTCCCTTCATGTGCAGGATGCTTTGTTTTCTCTGAATTTTTAACTAATTGAACTTTAAAAACATAGTTGTTCATAGGGTGCCTATCTGTAGTTTTTTTTCCATTTATACTTTTTGAGATACTAGTCTTGAATTCTTGGCTTGATATATGCAGTAAAATTGTTGGCCATTATTTCTTCAAACAATTTGCTGCTTTCATTTTCAGGGACTCCAGTTACATACGTGTATGACTTTTCAAAATTATTCCACAAGACTTGGTCACTTTGTTCTGTTTCTTTTTCACTTTTTTCTGTTTATATTTCACTTTACTTTTTTACCTGTTTTATTTTCACTCATTTTTTCCTTTGCAGTATCCACCCTGCCCATTTAATAAACTTTTTATTAATTCATTTTATTTTTTCATTTCTAGTACTTCCACTTGATTCGTTCTTCATAGTTTCCATGTCTTTACCAAAATTTCCCTTTTGTTCACACATTTTGTCCACCTATTCTACAGTATTTTAGCACTTGTAAAATAACTACAGTTGTTTTAATTTTTCTGTCTGACATCAACTTCTGCATAAGCTCTGGGTCTGTTTGAATGGATTATTTCTTTTGTTATCCCACCAGTCATATTTTTTTTGGCTTCAATATGTTCTGTAATTATTTATTTCATGCAAGATCTTTTATATATAAAAAAAGTAGACACTGAAGTAAATAATATTCACTTCCAGAAAAGGACATATTCTTTGTTGTGTCAGGCTTCTAGATTAGCTGCTTAGTTTTACTGAGTTCTCCTTTGGTTTTATTTACTCAATTCTCCAGGGATTTCCTTTTAGCATGGCTTAAGATCTGAGCACTGGCAGATTTCCAAGGTTCTCATGATTTAAAGTTGAACCACCAGCTTTCTTAACTATAAAATATCTCCCTTTCTGCATTATAGCTAGCATTAAGTAACCAGGGAATTCTTTTTGCTCTCTGGTAGCACCATCAGCCTTCTGTACCTTGAGAATCTCTCTGACCCCAGTCTTTGGAGTAGAGATACCTTGCATTTGATGAAGGTGCTCAATGACTCAAAGGGGTTTCTCTCTGCCCTTCTCCAAGCCTCTTTAAGTGAATTCCTAGAGGATCTCAGATGGCTTTTTCTCAATTCTCATGCCTTTTCCCTCTCTTATGGAGAGTGGCTTTCATTTGGGGCAAATGCCCTGTGCTTCAGAAGGCCCTCTCTCTTAGTTCTCCTGTCCTGTCTTCATCCTTTAGTTTCCTATCCTCTGCCCCTGGTAAATTCCCAAGAGAAAGGATTGGAGAGTAGTTCAGATTCACTCTGTGCCAAGGGCACCTTGGAATTCTAATCTATTACGCCTGCTTATGCACTTAAGTTACTTAACACTTTGGTTTGTCTCTCCAATTTCCTGTCTATGAAAAATTCCACCTTCCACTGCTCCATCTGAGTTGAGAGCAGCCATTGGCCAACTCTCTTTTATGAAAGATTTGCCATTTTATTTGGGATCCTTTGCACCATATTCTTAGCTCTTTGGTGAATTGAAAAGAGAAATATGATTTTGTAGCTTATCTAGATTATTTTGATTGTTGAGAAAACAGTGATGGTCTCGTGTTTTCCTACCTGCCAGGTCAATCTTGGAACCAAAGATATGCCTCCCTGGAGAAATCCATAACTTACTCATTTCAGCATTTTGTGTCACATTGAGGGGCCATGTATCATACTATAGGAACGAATAGGATTACTTTTGATATTACCCACAAATACTATGAAATTCTTATTTCTCTTGAAAAATATATTTTAGATATCTTGTTTACACATCTTTTTTCTTTACATATTTCTATCTGTGAACTTTACTTTCTCTGAGGGTTAATGTTCACTGTAAACTCACTATGTAATGTGCGAAGCATCATTTCCTTTCAAAAATAATTCCTAACCCTCATAATTAATTTTGACCTTGCTTGAATTAGTTGTTCACAGCTCTAGCCAAAACTTACTACAGTATGTAATGATGCCTTTATTCTTTCCCCAGAGATGTATTTTTAGCTTTGTACTTCTAGAGCCATAAAACTCTAATTAAAATATTGTCTGAGTATTTATATGTATTGGAACCACTCATATTTTCACAGATGGTTCCCCTCCATGGTCAGATGTCTGTATTTGTCTCTGGGCTGTAAAAACCCTGTGGCAGCCTCCTCACAGTGTCATGCTGCTGCAGGGACAGATATGCCTGTTTGAATTCCTATTGTTTTAGAGATATTTATAGATCTGTGTATGTGCCTCAATTAGAACACTTACTGCCTCTCTGCCTTGTGTTAGAGTCACTGTGATGATGTCTGTGTATGTCTCCCTCAACCAGGATGAGTCAGGCACTGGTCTGTTTCAACCTTGTATTCTGGATTCCCAAAACCGTCAGGGCTCCTGCGTAAGGCCACGCAGTTTGCGCGCTACAAAAATGTGCTCCATTAATATGGCAAATCAAGGTTGAAGTGATTGCCAAGATGACTAGGCAGGTTTGTGCCCTGGTCCAAGGCTCAAAGAAAATTATAGGATATTATTCTACTAGACAAAGGCTTTATCTTTTAGTTTATCTTCCTGGAGGTGGTGCATTTTTTTTTAACTCCACAAAAGCCCAGTCACCTTGAGTGCAGCATAGTAGGTGCTCAAGATACATTTTTAGTTGAATTGAATCCCATGAAAACTTTGTTACAGCTTTTTCTCCATTACCACCTACCTAACCTAGTCCTTACTTGTAATATTCAGCCAATATATAACTTTCTCTAAAAAAATCTTCCCTGATAACCAGTTCTAACTCACACAGTCTAATCATTTTCCCTCCTCTGTTGTCTCATAGCATCTTATACATCCCTTAATGATAATGCCTGCAGCACATTGTAAATGTCTGTTTCGGGATTTCTCTCCCTCAAACACTGTAAACACCTTGAGGATAGAGGCTGTCTTTTCATTTTCCTATCTCTGAAACTTTTCACTTAATGGAATCTCAATAGGTGTTTGATGAATGAGAAATTTAATTAGTTTCTACATTTTATCTGAATCTTATCTTATTCTTTCAAAACCTTACTCTGTTGTATGAATAATGTACAATAGGGGAAGCAAGAGTGGAAGCCTTATTTACTCATCTGAAAAATGACAATGATGGTCAATTTTTTCCAGCAGAATAGTTAGAAATCACTCTTCAATCCATTTCTTAGGCAAGCAACTGTGTAAGAAGCATTAGTCAGTTCTGCCATTGAGAAAACAGCTCTAAGGCTGAGGTGGGTTTAGAGATTCCATTGGCATCAGTAGCTTTAGACACACACACACACACACACACACACAAATATAAATTCATTTGACACTGTAGTGAACATCTATTTCATCCCATGCTTTTCCTTCCTTTAACATGTATTTATAGATAATCTATAGAGTACGAGTGCTGTGCTAAAGGATGGGATAGAAAAATGAACAGACATAGACTCTAGGCTTTGTGAAACTTCAGGGCTCTCAAAATGCCTTCCATCCATACATTATGCTCCCACCTTTTTGGAAATGCACAACAACTCTTTCTCCCCTGCAATCCTTGCCTGACTCTAAAGGAAATGTTGGATGCCTCTGGGACTGACTACCTCTACTTGTAATTGGAGTTATCAACTCATTTCTCTACCTGGCTCGACTATCTGCTGCAAAAGAAGAAGTGTCTTTCGTTTTTGTTTCCTTAGTGTTCAAACAGAGCTCCGTGAAAGGGAGGCACTAAATAAATATGTTTGAATCAGCACGTGAGCAGATGATCACCTGGCATCAAGCAAGCCACTCACTGCACTAAAAAGCGCAGATTTCACAATGAATAACCAGTCTATGATACAGTGTCCTGCTACTTAAAGATGATTTTAAAAGAGAAATGTTTTACCTCAAAGGAAAAGTGATGCCATTTAAACTCTTTGAAGCTGCAGCCTTAACATGTTGCCTTTTATATTTTTCCTCAAAATAAGAAGCAGACATAAGCTTTCATGGCTCTCCTGATGTTCACTTCCATATTAGGTGGTCGTCAGGTTACTCAAGGCTGATATCCCATTATTATCTCATCAATAACTATGCCATTGATTTATACATCATGTTAAGGTACCCTCTTCATGGTAGGCTAATGTCCCTCAGCAAAAAGCTAAAAATAGTGAATGTCTGTCAAACATAACAGAATCCATTTCCGTAGGAAGACTATTGTGAGAAGGAAAGAGGAGCAAACGATTTCATTCCAGAAACTTAAATGCCAAATACTTGGGGGGGAAACAGCCTTAAATTTCACACTAGAATCATGATTTTTCTGCATTTGGATAGGATAGATAACAATGCTAGGCAGACTGGATCTCAGTTTTTGATACAGAATTATTTGCAAGATTAAGAAACTATGAAGAGCTTGGTAGTATCATTGGGAAACTGATTTTAAAATGTTAAAAAAAAAGTCATATTTGAAAAACATCTTGCATGCTTTTAGATTAATATCTTCCAATAGAATTTTAGTGTTGTTAGAAAGGACCCCGAGGGATTAGAGACACTCTTAGCTATAGGATGTCGCTTGAAACTAAGTCTGGTTAGGGATATCTAAATTTTTCATAAATCCGTGTAGCCCAACAGACCTAAAGAAGATGAAGAGGCTAACAGTTGTGTTAGAAGGTGCTGCCCCTTTGCCTCGGGAGGGGATAAACTATAGAGCCATTCACACCCCAAAACTCCCTGGGACTAGAGATTAAGCTGAGTCTAGATTCAGCTGAATCTACACCTTTGCTTAGCTGCTTTCTCTGCCTTATCCTGTTTTTCTTGCTCCCTTCCAGGTTTTACCTGAGAGTTCCTCCCACAGGAATGACCACATCAAGCTCTACTTCTAAGGAATGAGTCCTAAGACCAGGAGCAATGTGTTAAGCCAAAGGAACATGTTTCCCCCTAAATCTCCACTTATTATGTAGCAGGAAAATGCTTGAATGAGCTGCTTCTGTAAAACTGTAAAAGCAACACTGCATTGTAGTTTCTAAATTTGGAAGCCTGTTAGCTTTCCTTGGATTTGCTAATAGAAGAAGCAATACTGAAGTCAAGGAGGTGCTCTTAGAAGGTGTTTGGGAGCCTCATTCAAGGAAAAAAATAAATGAAGACATCACTGACGATCATGCAGTAGAGTTTCGTCAGATTAGCCAGTGTGATATCTTCAAACCAATTGTGCAATAGTAGGTCTTATCCTGCCTTTTCTGGAGCAGGTTATTTCAGAACTACAAGATTCTGAAACAAGAATGTATCAAATGTATCTTCTAAATATAAACTGCATCCGACAGGATCAATCAGATTGCTGCCTGGCTCTGCTCTTGACCTTTGCTAAAGTCCTGCCTGTAAACAAGTATCCTGGGCTAAGTTTAGGGACAACTAATCCTGTCGTCCATGTATTCGCTGTAAGGGTGGGTAGTCACCTTTGAAGGCTTGAAGGAACCGCAGTGACACATAAAGGATGGAGAGGAGAAGGATGCATGAATGTTGGTAAAGGGCACGAGTTTAGACTCAGACAAAACTAGGATCAAATGTGGCTCTCACAATCCTGACCATGTGACTTTGGGCAGGTTAGGCAACCCCGCCAACCCTGAGTTTCCTCATCTATAGAAAAAAGAGGTAATAGAATGTATCTCATAGAACCTCGTGGAGATAAAATGAACACCGCATCCTAAATGCCCACATCCTCAGCAAGTGCACAAGGAATGACCCCGATGTTGTTGACACCTAGCGACAACCTAGATTCATTGCTGTTTTAGATGCATGATAAGAATTCTGTTACTAAAAAATCAAAGTTCTTTCATAAGTAGGTATCACTATCTTCATTTTAAGGTTGAAATATGAAGTAAATTCTTCCAGGTCCCATGGCTGGTGAGGGAGGGAGCAGGAATTTAATACAGGCTTGACTAATCCCAGAGTCTATGTGTGGTCTTTCCTCCACAAGCTGCTTCTTCCTGTATCCTGTAGAGGTCTCACCCACATACTCTGATCAACTGGACATTTAACTAGGGTTAGAAATTGTGGAGGGATGCTCTCTGTGGGTGACCAGGGGCAGTGCAGGTGTCCATCAGCTGGTGGCTGTACTTGCTACTGCCCTCCTCCCACATTTTCCATGGTATGAAAGGGGATTTTCACACTGTTAGAAGAAGCTCTCACAGCTTGAGGCCTGAATTTCCCCAAGTATAATCTATGGGCAGCTTTTCTTAATGATCGGAGAACTGATCCAAAAAGGCAGTATTATTTTTTTGAGTTCTCATGATGTATCAATGTTCATTTTGGTGTGTGGATCACATAAGCCACTGAGGCCTTTAGTCTAAGGTTACTGGAATTTGGTGTTTATTGACAGTTGACACATTCCCAGAATTTGCTAACTAGTCCGACGTTAACACCTGGCAAAACTGCGGTGGTCACAGACACAGAAGAGATGGTTAGGAATCCCACACTTTCAAGAAAGGGCCTCAGCAGCATCGTCTTAAGTTGGTCCCTTAAGTTGTTGTTTACCAGCAAACACTTAGATGTTCTTACTCTGTGCCAGGCATTTTCTAAGCACTCGTTTTTAACCATTATTGTATTCCCATGAGGTAAATCATCTTATCATTACTATATTTCAGTGGGAAAATTGAAGCATAAAAACGTTGAGCGAATCACCCAAGGTCACACAGCTAGTGAGGGACAAGCCAAGATTTGAAGACCGGTGGTCTGGTTCAGAGTCCACCTTCTTGGCCACGGAGTCTCTCCTTGTTTTGTCTGAAAGTTACTGTTGGTTTCACTTTTTGTGGATTGTGATATGTAAGGTTACAGGTTAACATACAACCGGCCCTGAGGTGTCTAATCGCCAATCTGTAACAGCAGCGTCACCCACTGAGCATGCGCTTTGTGCTAGTCCCAGTTCTGAGCATGTACAAATTCACTGAGCATATTAACTCATTCCACCCTTACTGCAACCCTTTCACTCTTTCTTCCTCGTGTCAGTTTTGCGAATTAGAAGACTGAGGAATAGAGAGATTTATCATCCTGCACAAAGTCACATCCACAAGCCATGGGGGGCAGGGTTCAAACCCAGGTAGTCTGACTCTAGACCCTATCCTACCACAATGCAAAAATGGGCCACCTGCACCTCACCAGCTTTTTCTCAATCAGAAAGTAGGGACGGGTGGGCTAAATAAGCTGGGAGGGATTCTGGACCCTTTGCTACAGGCCGTTTTCAAAATAGAGGCAAGAGAGGTCGATTAGAGTCAGCATTCATGGAGCAGCAGAAAAATTCTCATTTTGGACCAGGCATAGCCAGCTGTCAGCAAAGAAACTGGGTAGGAATGCAGAGACGTTACGGGAACAGGACGAATCTGCCAGAACAGAGGGGCAGCACAGGCTTCTGCGGCCAGATAGGCTCTGACCTTACTCTGTGGCCACAGACAAGTCACTTGCCTTCTCTGAACCCTGGTTTCCTCATCAGTCAACTATGAGTGAGGACAATCCTCACTTCACAGAGTTTTGTGAAGCATGAATAAGATAATAAAAGTAAAACTCTTAGCATCATTTATGCAGCCCATTATTATTGAATAAATGATAGCGAAACATTTCCAATCATTCTATTCACATCATTTAAAAAAAAAAACTGAATAAACTCAAATCTCCACTTTAAACTGTTGAGAGCTATGGCCCCACTTTCCTTGTAGAAGCCCCTTTTCTCAGTCTTCCCTCCACCTGGGCCTAATTTGAACTTTTCCCTTTTTATCCAGCTCCTTGGAGAATAATGACAGTATTAGTACTTCTAATGACCTTCTTCAGTCCTAAAGAAGTGATTGATGATTATTACATGCACTGTACCAACAGCTATATGGGGAGCATTTTATTTCACTGCATTTGGAGCTGCCTTGTACCCCTCGGTGCTGTAGCTTTGTTTTAGGCAACTTGGTGGGTGGCTGTGGCTTTTGAGTTTGTTTCAGAAGCAATGACTTTGCCAGCTCGATCTTCATAATTCTATTTACTTGTCTTTGGAAGGAGAGACCTGCCAGATCTACTGACTCTTACAGCAAGTCTGAGGGCCATGAGTTCTTTTGTGTCTTTCATGCCAACAAAAAAGAACAGAGATCAAAAAGCTGGGTCATCCTACTTGATTCCAACACCACGTGTTAGTGCATGGAGAAATAGCTTCTCTGTTCCACCAGCACAGTAAATCATTAATGAACATATGCCCTTTGGAGTTAGGGGCAAATATTGATTCAAATCCAGACCTGATCAGTTACTGTGTGGTGATCGTGGGAGAAATGACTTGGTCTCCCTGAGCTTCAGTTTTTTAATCTGTAGAACAGGAATAATTACCCTTGAGAGCTTACCCTTGAAGGAGATATCTTGGTTGAATACAAAACAGGTGCAAACACAGGCACCCACTTTGAGCCTGGATAGGATGCTTCATAAGTGGTGCTGAAGGTTTTCTGCCTTGAAGGGCTGTCGATGAGCATTTCTACAAGGAAAATGAACGGAAGGCACTGATGCTCTGTGGGGTTGAAACAGGATCTTCCTGGAGATTTCGCCCCTGACATTTTTTTAAAATTCTGCATTCCAGGAAAGGGAATGAGGGCTGGGTCGGCATGCAGGCCCAAAGGGAGAGTGACCCAGAGGGAGCCTAAGTCAGGGATGACTCGTGGCCCTGCACCAGCTCCTGAGGACATGCTGGCATCCAAAGAGGCAAAGAGCTTTCTGATTAGAAGATACAGGAGTGAGTATACCCTCTCTCATGTTCCAGTTCGCCAAGGTGACCCTCAAACCTGAGGGACAGTGTAGAAATCAGTGTCAGCCAGGCCTGACAAGACTCTGAGGCCCCAGTGTTTTCTCCCTGCATGGGAAAAACCACGTCACTGTGAAGTCAAAGGGCCCAGCAGGCTTAGAAGGTTGGCTGGTGAGCTTTCCACAGACAGCCTTTCAGTCAGGACCCGAGATGCTGACCCTTGTAGAGGTCACGCTAGGCTACCAAGTTACATCACTCAGTCTGCTTGGTGCTGACTAGATTTTGCATCAGGCAGACTGAGCCTGAAAGAAATAAAAACTGTTATTTTAACAAAGCATTAAAATAGTTGTCACGGGAAAAACCAGAACTTTACTAATGGAGTTGCTGATTTATTTTATAATTTTGTGTTATTTTTATATTAAATCACATGATGGGGGTAGATTGGGAAGCTACACCTTTTTTAAGGCCTTTTATGAGTCTTCATCTTCAAGAGGAAGTAAGGCACAAAGTGAAACAGTGGGCAGTTTGGCAAATATAAGAGCATCCTGGGGCAGGGAGAAGGATTCAAAGGAGGAGTGATGCTTCTGGCAATTCTGGGAAGGGTCTATAGTTTTCATGACCACTAAGGGATGGCAGCATGCTTTCTAGACAGAGCCTAAGCCTCTCATTGCCTCAACTCCAAATTCTCTTGTCAGACCCAGATTTCTCCATCTACACGTGAAGGGAATCCTATGGCTCCTTCCTGGGATGGACAGTGAAAGACGATTGTACAGTCTGTGGCTAGTCTGTGTTCATTCAACCTGGCTTATTATTTATTCCTAATTGCCACTTCAACTTGGTTTATTTTGTATTATTGCATTCTGAGAGTCTTGTCTCTCCTGAGTCACAATCTCTTTGAGAAGATTTGGGCCCTACCTTCTTCTTTAGCATCTCCTCCAGTGCAGAAGACTTGATAGACACCGAGAAAATGCCAGTGAACTGATTGCTTACCTGATCCTCTTCCTTCATTCAGCAAGTATTCATCTGGCTTCAGCTCTTATGGTTGACTCACTGCTCCTGTACCAGCCATGAAAAGTGGTAAATCTCAGGTCCTAAAAGTAAGTTTTGCTGGGCTATTCAGACAACCACATAGTGTGGTGGTGGAGTATTGTATCTGCAAAACATTTTTTTGGAGATATAGGTAATGGGAAAATTCCAAAGATTCCAAGATGCCACTCTTATTGCCATCCAGAAGTCAAGTGAAATTGGTGACTGTCACAGATCCTGCTGATTTTTGCTTTTCTGCTCTTGATGCGATTCTGGTATCCAAGTCCTTTGTCAGGAGTGTGTTTATAAAATTTCCATTTGTTCATTCACTTATTTATTCAATAACATTTTTGTTGAATAACTACTATGTTGCCAGAGGTTAGAAGGTGTCTTCAGAGTACAAAAGGCATAAGCCTGCTCCTAGTCGTCTATCAGAAAACCACCTCCTCCCTTTGCTGCCCAGTCCCCAGACAGGAAGCAAAAATAGGAACTACCATACAGTCCTTGCCCGCTGTTGGTGGACCTTCACACACACTTTCTTATTTAATTCATGCAACAGACTTTCATAAAACTGAAGCATGGAAAGTTAAGGATTTTGTCTCATGGCTACCAAGTGGCAGAGCCAAAATTGGAACTCAGGCCTTTCTCCCATAATCCTGGTTGTATTGGTTCTTCAACAATTTTACCAATACCCTGGGATCCCTTCTCAGCAGTTTATCAATGCTTATTGCTGTTAATGGTGTCATATCTGATCATTTCTCCATTCCAAGAGAGCCAAGCAGGGTTTTATAGCAGATCCTGTATATCATCAGTTCTCTGCAGGCATGTCTCAGAATTACGACGAATGGCCTAGAAGCTAATGTCAGATCACAGACATACTCCCAGACATATGGCAGACTTCCTCAACCTGACAGACGACAACTAGTCATCAAGGAATTACATGATAGTGACAGTGCTGTTTCTTGAAGCTCATATGCCATACTGCAGGCTGTTGCATAGAGCTAGGCTTCACCAGTCTGAGCATGGCCTGGGAATAAACCCACTCGGGCTGATCTAGCAAAGTCCAGGCCTGAATCTGAACTCCCAGTTGTTAATGATTAATTTTGTCCCCGAGTCATGACCCCTAAGCAGCCCTCAAGCAGAGGCTGAATGAATCCACAAAGCAGAAAGTATAAATCTACTCCCTGCCTTTTCCTCTTCTTTTTGCTTCCTCTCCCTCACACCACAACTCTGTTAATCATCAACCCCATCAATTCAATAACTTAACATTCTCTTGAATATCCCCTCGTTGTTCGTCTCCGTCCCCACTGGTTCAGATCCTCACCACTTGCTTTCTGTCTGGTGTCTTTACATCCAGTTCTGCAACCCCCATTGCATCAATTTACACACCGACACTGCTCTGTAGTCAAAACTCCTCACTGACTCCCCACTCACAACAGAAAAACGTGTCCTCAGAAGCTACTCTTGCACGGTCCTTAAAGGCTTACTTCTACTTTTCAGGCTTTCTTTTATGGCACTCCCAGTATGACCCTTATAACTTTCCCCAAATATGCATGGCACTCTTAACCTCTGTGCTTTCAAATGCACTTTTCTTTTTTCCATAAAATGTTTTCCCTTCTCTTAGTAAACTCCTACTCATCCTTTAAAACCCAACCAAAGTGTTACCTCCATTGGGAAACCTTTTCAAACCCTCCCATGCAGACTTTGCTGCCACTTACTTTGTGCTCCTGAAGCACTTTTTAACGTATACTTATTACTGCCATTGAGCTGAATTGAAATTGATTAATTTATTAGACTATGAGCTCCTCAAGGTTAGGATTTTCCCCTCTTTTTCCTTGGGGGTGTCAGCTTGACACACTGCTCAGTAAGCCTTTATTCTACCAAAAATCTTATTTACTCATTTACAAAATTAGGGACTTGGTTTGAATGGTTTTTACAAATCTTTGTAGACAAACGACTTTCAATCAGTTAACTTATACATATATTTGCATGACCTCTTTAAGTCTTTGCTCAGATATCATTTTCTCAGTGAAACCTTCTCTGGCCACCCCATCTCTGGCCACCGAGCACTCCCTTCTGGCACACTCCTTATCCCCCTTCCCTGCATCATTGTCTCCACAGCACTTTTCTCCCTACACCGTACTCTACAATTTACTTTTGTCTTTTGTTTTAATGTTTCTTTCCATTAGAATGAAATCCTTGTGAGGGCAGGACATTTTGCCTCTATTGTTCACTGCTCCATTTCTGGCACCAAAAAATGATGTGTGGCATATAGCTGGCTTGCCCTGAATATCTGTTGATTGAATGAGCTCTCAGATGTCGGAGATGAAAGATTCAAAGGGGTCATCTCATTAATCACATTTTTTAAAAGTTGTTCAGTGGCCAAGCCAGGATCAGCTATGGGTAAGTGACCAAACAGGTGGGGCCTGCAGGCTGCTTGGCAGCTGTCAGAATCAAGGCAGTATAACTGACAAAGGACTGAAGCTACTATAAGTCTAAGAATGGGACTAAGCTGAGAAGATCCTGCAAGCAAACCTGTCACAGCATGGCCACATTCTCACATGCAGGGCAAAATCATGATCCTTCGTGCATCTCCCCACAGGACACCCTGTGACAGGGCACGGGGTCCAGCCCACCAGAGGAAGCGTGTCTTCAGCTTCTCCTTTTTTGTCCTCTGATGATGTCTGCCCCTTCGGAACACAGGGACCTTCACGTCCTCCTCTCTGTTCTACCGCAGAATCTTTAGAAAAGTCTGATCCATACTGAGGCACAAAATACTAGTGACACTTATAATCTCTGTCAAGGGGGCCTGACAGGCTACAACATAAACCACTGGAACCAAACTCTTACCTTGGGTCCTTCACACACTGGCAAGTGGGGGGGGGGGGGGAAGGGGTCTTTCTGACATCGCCGAATTCCTGCCATTCAACTCAAAAGGAGCCGCCTATGTGTAAACAAGTGTAGCTAATAAAATATTCCAGAATTACTTCTCAAGCGGGCCTATTTAGCAGCAAGCCAATCATTCGTCCAAATTCCAGCCTCCATTTTAATACTTACCTGTGGGGTTGGAGTCAGGGTATAGGACACTGGCATTTAGAAGGCAAAAAGCCCCAAGTCTATCACTCTTTGCTTGGCTGTACCAGAGGAAATCCTTCAGGGATCATATTAAAAAAAAAAAAAAAAAAGTCTATCCCTTTTAGCCCCGGGTAATTTGGAGGGAAGAAGAGAGTGAAATATTGATTGAGGATGGTAGGTTCCAAGGCTCTTGCTCCTTAAATCACATGATTCAGGGACAAATAGCAATGGAGAGGGGTCACATGAAAAACATTCCAACAGAATCAGAGTCTGAGGCTAGTAGAGGCTTTGGAAAATCTCGCTGACTAGACTTGGGAGAACCACTACTAGGGAGAGCTACCTGTATTCTCCTTTCTCCTGTAGGAAGCCAGCGGCACTGGGACAGTGGTAGTGACAACAGGCAACTAGAAGCCTTACTTCCCGTTGCCTGAGCGGAATGAACTAATGTACACTCTCATTTGTTCCAGATGAGGGGATCCAGAATTGCTTAGAATGCAGCAAATCAGGAAAATCTTGCATTTGGAACAAAGGGGAAAAAAAAACCCTGCAGACTCAAATTTTGAGACAACATAAAATGTCCAGGATCATCAGCTACAGTGGTGGGTACTGGCTGGACCTTGCTTCCCAGGAAGTCCACTGGGCCAGCCACTCTGCAGCCCAAACTAGCAAGGGTCTCTTTAACACTGCCGAGGTCTGAAGAACCTTCCTCTTCTGTCACCAGGAGATAATGTACATCATTCCTAGATATCACCTTGGAGACGAGCAGATAGAAAAGAGAAAATTCGAGAGTTTGAAGATTTTCTTAAAAGGCCGACCTTGCAAGCTGGCCCCTTATGAGAAGGACAGGATGGATTATAGGAAAACAGAGTAGCCACATTTGCTTTGCACATCTGTATGTGAAAAGTGAGTACTTTTGCCTGCTCAGTGCAGTTGAGGGTTTTTTTTTTCCCCCAGGGTTTTTGAGAATATGTGTGAAGCAGATTTTTGTGTCATGATAAACCTCAAGGCTAAAATTAAAAATCCTGTGTCAGGTCCATGATCAAGGGAGGGAGAGGATTTGCAGATGCAGAGAGAGGATGGTCAGCATAAGGAAGGAAAGAGGGGTTAATAAAGGTACTCACTAAATCTCCTTCTTGGAGTTTCGAAAAATAGAGTCAACTTTTCAGAGAGGGAAGCCCAATACCACAGCATCAATTCAAGGCTGGGACATATTTGGAGATATGTTTATGGAAGAGACAGACTTCAACAACTAACCAGAAAGAGAATTACAAGCTAGTATTTAATTAATTGAGTCCATTTAGGAATATGAAGGAGTCAGCAAGTAGACTCATTGTCAGTCTTGTGAGAGCTGGCTAAGTGAAGACCCATCACTCTCTTGAGCCAAACAGCTGAGGTCAAAGAATATTTGCATCCTAGGAGTAAGGGGGACCGTGGCTGGAGACTGGGTTGTGGCACCAACCCATGCTCCTTGCTGCCTTTAGGTAGAATTAGCTACTCATTTCCACTCCAGTAATCAACATCCTCTAGGCTATCCGAGCCTAAAGGGAACGTTTCCAACACACAGCCTGTATCTCCTAGAGGATGGGGCAGGGTGAAGTCAGTGGGCCAGTACTGGGAAGAGGGTGTGTCTTCTTGGAGACCAAAGAGTAATTTAAAGTAAAAGAGTCAATTGGTACCTGGATTTCCTAGCCAAATTTGAGGGGACTGGGTAGAACTTAATAGAGAAATAAATGGAGGCTAATGATAAAGCTCTCACCTTCTTGGAAAAAGGGAGGGTGAGACCTTAATCATGAGTGAATGTCTTTTGCAGGGAGACAAAGGTTTACTATGGTAGTATTATATGTTTCAAATATATCCCAATTTAGAATCCCTTATCAATAAGCTTATTTCTCTCTCTCTCCTACATCCTATACTCCTACACTTGCAGTTAGTCGTTAGGCTGAGGTCAGGAAAGAGAAGACAAGATCCTTGCGGAAGTGGGATGCTAGCTGTAGTAGGAGGAGTCTCAGGTTGAGGAAAGTGGGGGAATGAAGAGGAGAATCTGTTTCTTGCTGTCTAGGGCAATTTTGAAAAAAAAAAAAAAAGAGACAGAAAAGAAAAGTGAAGTAGGCAGCTGTTAAGGATTTCATGACTCTCTTCTCCACACACAGAAGTCAAAAAGGAGGAGGTAGTGCTTCATATATAACTAAACAGCTTTGAAGAAGCCCGAGGACTAGGATCAAATGGCAACCTCTTCCCTTGGAAGGCATGCGAGTGGAGCTATAAGACCTCAGAAGAAAGCCCTCTTCGTGGCACCCTGTGACATGGAGCAAGGCTGGTAGAGCTGAGGTGGTAGTGGGAGGCACAGAGGAGATCCTGAGCTAGAATCCATGCCTTTCAGCAGTAGGTCCATGCCATGCAGGACCTCCAGAAGCTCCTGTATGTACAAGAAGGGGACACAGCGTGAGAGCACTGCTGGATCCAGGGATGGCAGGGGCAGAATGTATAGATCCCTGTGGATGATGACTTTGAGACTGGGGGTGAAGTCCTGGGGTCTAACACAGCAGTGGCGAATGTTAGCACAAAAGCTGGATAAGGCAATGGTGCCTCAGACTAGAGGACAGTCCTAACAGTAGGTTTTCAGCAGAGTTCAGCCAGGATCCATAGGGATTCATATGAATTTGAGTCTTTCCTTTCCCACAACTGCCACAAAACTGTGTCAGCCAGTCTCCTTTCCCCACATACCTGTCTCTGTTAGAGATGTGCAGGCAGGGAAAGAGGAAGTCTGAGAGACTAGCATATGCATGAAAGAGCCTGAGCATCTGCTTAGAAGGACTTGCTGAGTTACTGCACTGAACTCAAGGTTATCGGGTTATCCTAACGTGTATACACTTCCCATTTCTCACATGCAGTTGGTCTGTGAGGAAGATCAGACGAGTGATGGAGCTGAAAAAAAATTTCTCTGAGCATCTGAAGGCAACAGAATGAGTAATTTTGTAATCCTGCTATTTCAGAAGTTAAATTAATAAGGAAATAGCCAATTAACAAGAAAACTCTTTTATTGATAGAAAAACAAAACAAATTTTCCATGAATTCTAGTATCTATTTTATTCTGTCTAATGGATATACTCAAGGTCCAAAATCAGTTTTTTTTCTGTTGCTATTCTTGTCATCATTATTGTTACTGTTAATCTCTCTATAGAAACGACCCAATGAAATTGCATGCACCTGTCTCAAACAGGTAGACCCACCTTGATAAGACATTGTCCCCAGTTAAAGCTAATTAAACTCTTATTCTTAGCTAAGCGTTCCTAAATGGCACCAACTGTATTATGAGGTTGGTGACGTTAATAAGTATTAATTTCAAGTAATCAAAGCTGTTTCTCAAAAGTTATCAAATAAATCAAAACTGAATCAGAATTAAGACTTATGTTCAATTCAATGATTAAATACCCCTCTATAAATAGATCAGTTTATTATAATGTGAACTAAAACATCTATGAGCCACAATCACTAGTTCCAAACAAGGATGGCCCAGATAAGCGGCTTTTCAGATTTAGACTCAAAGTCCAGATTCACAAGGGAATGGACCTGAGAAGCCTGACCAAATTAAGTTTCTGGTACTGATTTAACCTATAACTTCCACACAACATCAGCTAGCAATTGCTCAACTGTCACCCACAGAAAAGCTTTAAAGAGTGTCTGCACAATGGAAATGGAATTTCAATCTTTATCTAATTAATTCAACTGATATAGATAGAAACAGTGGAAAAGTCAGATGCCAAAGTTTTTTGTTTAAAGCTAATTTATCCATAGTTTCCAAAAACAACTTAACAAATTAAACAGAAAATGGTCATATTTTCACTTTACCTTTAGTTTGCAGATATAAGCTATATCTCCACACCACGTATAGGTTGAATATTTAAGATCGAGCATAGTCCAGTTTTGTGGTCTAGATGACCCTAAATCTCTTCTAGGTACTTTTGCTTTCCATCTATATATTCAGACCACATAGACATGGCCATAAATATCATTATCATTGCTACATTTAAGTCACTAACTAGGAAAGGAAGCTATCTAATTACCAATTCCCCCAAGCCAAACACGACTCTCCCCTTTCATGAAGTAAAGAGAAAGTCATTCAGATTTAACTCCAGGGAAATAAGTGCATGCATATACCTGACTTCTCAGTATCCTCTCTGGATAAGAGGATGGAACATCTATTTGGTTTCCATCTCATTCTTGTAATGACAGAAAAGAGAATACAAAAAGTCCATTGTAAATTTGTACAAAATGTATGCATATATAAATACATATCTATGGGTGTATATAAATTCTAAAGAAGATTATATCCATCTACATCTTGAAGATTCAGAGTCCCATACAGTTGACATAATGGTATTCTCTCTCCAATTTTCTTATTTTTACAAACAATAAGAATCAAGCATGCCACCTTATGAATACTGAATGCAAGTGTAGAAGTTGAGCTGTAGCTATAGGGATTTGAAGCAATTAGTTTGACGGGACATCAGTGAATAAAATCCTTAAAATAAATTTATCTATTTCCAGATTGCCTTTTGTTTCATATAAAATGGAATCCAAAAATGCCCTGTTGGTCACATCCCAAACTCCTGAGACTACCAATTGAGCTCTGTAAGAAGCAAGGCTTTAAACAGGGTCTGTGCAATTTGCTTGGATATGTGCTTATTGCGGTAATTTGGTGTGGGGACTGGCATTACTAGAATTTCATGTAATTCCCTATCTCATAAAAAATCTCAAGTGATACCACCAGAAGCTTAGAGTTCTGAGCTTATTAACTCAGCACAAAATTTGACTCACAAGCTACATCATCTTTACACAAAGCACTATTAAAAATATTAAACCATAGTCAATTAATGGAGAAAGGCATACATATTTAAAGGTGCACAGTAAGAGCATATTACGGATCTGTACCCATGTTTAGAAGTATCAAGATCTTTTAAAACAGTATACAGAGTTTTTTAATCTCTTGTTTTCTCTATTCCTTTGGGGAAAAATTATATAGGACAATTTCATAATTACCCCCCTAGAGTGTAAAGGCTGCTCCTTGAAAGGGGATTATTATTGCATGCCTTGAATGCACTATGATTCATAAGGCAAAAATGTATGAGTAGCTTCAGCACCAAGGAAGTGGAGTCATCATCCAGCACTGCTCACAACAGAACATCTTATTGCTTTAATAAAATGGGAAATTATTCACTGTAAAAAGTGCACCAAATAAGGGGGATAAAGTGATATCTATGCACTTAGTGGAGCTCATTGGAAATGAGGAAGCTCCCTTCTGACTCCCTAATTCTATTCAAATTTCCAGTCCCTTAAGTCATTCTGTAATAACGTATTAAAGAACTACAGCTAGATGAGAGTGAGCTACAGAAATTAATGGACTTTCTTCTTTACAGTGCCTTAGTCATTCTGATGTACAGTGTAGAGCTCTGATGCACTAAAGGACTCCCTAGTGGCCTGAGGGAGTTAATGCACTCTTTTATCTATTACTAGGAAGTGACTAAGGCACTGGAGAGAATCTGGTTCATTGTTTAATATATTATACCCAAAGATTACACCTGGTCTTCCTTTTGTATTAAAACATGGAATGCTTAAATGATGACCCTCTGTGCTTCAGGAAGGACTTGAGCATCTAATGGGTGGTTAAAATTTATCTTATTAAATTATTGTTATAAAAGATGCAGACTGAGTTTGGGCAATTTAATAGACGACCTAAAACCTCAGAGGTAATATTTTCTCTGGATAAGAGCATATATGCCTAGAACCAAGACAGAGAATCTGGAACTACTAGTTCCTGGGGAGAGGGATGCACTTAGGGGCATCGTTGCCTTACACCTTGCAGGTGACTAAGGACTCTTTTGGTTGAGCTTTTTGTAGAACGTTCTTATTCATACATCTTCCAAATCTGTTCCCAAGAAAGGATGCCAATGCATATGATTGAGATTATAATATGCTTCTGGCCCCTTCTATCATCAACCCAAGGGAAACAAAGTGGTAAAGAACCATAGGTGGACACCATTTCTGACACAGCTGGCCTTGTCTAGCATTAGGAGAGAGAACAAAAACATTGATCTTTTTCTCTCACTTTCTTTTTTCTTACTTTTCCTTCATGCATTCAGTGAAGTTAGGTAAGCCAGACTGAGAAAGAGAAAGAGAGCCCTTCTTTTGCTGAATCTCAGATACAGACACAGATTTCTAACTAAACAAGCTGCAAACATTTTTATCCTACAAGCAGTTGGGTTTAACTTCTCTTGAAATTTGCATGTCCTGTCATCCAAATTGCCCAACATCCCCACCAGTCTCACCCTCAAACACATACAGTACAAGCAAGCACACACACCACTGCCTCCAGGTGGTAACTGCATGCAGGGAGGACTACAGGCACTGTTTAAATATTAACCATGTTTTAATAGATGGCATTCCTGCACATCCATTGTTTGTTTTCTGTTG
Source organism: Camelus ferus (assembly GCF_009834535.1). NCBI lineage: Eukaryota > Metazoa > Chordata > Mammalia > Artiodactyla > Camelidae > Camelus > Camelus ferus. The sequence continues at coordinate 18,614,266 of NC_045728.1, forward strand.
TGGTTGTTTCTGTTATTCGCAAAAGAAATAAGAAAACATATGTGTCATCTTTTTATAACAGTCTACAACAGAGTAAGGTACAAAAGAACACTTCTGGAAACAGCAGAAGCCAGGCCTGCACCACTGAAATCTTCATCCAGTGGTAACCATTATATCAACAGCTTGAAATTAAGAACAGGAATATACAGTTTGAAGGATGTAGTACAGAACTATAGTTCGCTTCTGTATTTGGTACCAATATAATAAATATATAACAAAGATGCACTTGTGCTAAAAATTAAACATAAACATTCTGGTTGGTTAGATACTGCACTTTCAGTACTGCACATCACCTAATACTTTTTTCTTTTTACAAAAATGGTAACTTACGCAATGATTAATAATAAGAAAACCAATAGTACACTCAAACCCGATCGTAGAAAAAGAGGAAACCAACAAAAAGCTAGAATAGTCAGTATCCAAAACAGCCCCTCCTCCGCCTGCACAACCAAAGAAAGTAACCAGTTCTGTGAGACAATCTCAGCACCAGACCTGGCTGGACAGCTCCCGGATCCTTCGTGAATCCTGAAAACGCCACGAGTCAAAGGTGTACAGGTGGGGATGGGGCAGGGAACTAAAACAGTAGATTATTTCTTTTCCTTTTTATAACTCATTTAAAGATCTCTAATATATTTATGCTCGGCCAGCGAGGGACACTTTAAAAGTAAATTAAAATGCCTGGTCCTAGGAAAGAGAACGGTTGACTTAAAGGTGAGAAGAGGGTTGACTGGAGAGTGGTACCTGTCATAAACGTTTTTCTGGGGCTATCTCTGTGGCCTCTGTAGTCCTGGTGCTTAGTGAATACGTTTTCTTTATAATATACTATTGACTGAGCCCGGCTGAAAGTGGTAATGGGGGAAGGAGGGAAGCTAAAGGAAAAGTGAAAGCGTTGGGGGTGGAGGGTAACAAAGCTAACTGAACCTTAACTTGACAGCTATGTACAACACACCGGGCCCCTTCCACTCCCTTTGCTCTGAGTCAATGACTTTTAATGTGTTTGGTAGCTTGTGCGGTTTCTCCTCCTCAATGTGGGGGGCTCAGGATGGAGGGGGAAGACGCATTCTTCGTTGACAATGAGAAATTATGTGATTTGTCATGCGCTTGGATTGTGTTATTAGTATTATAATAATTACTATAAATATTAATAATAAAGTATTGTTATCAGCGTTATTTCTTCTTCCGAGACTTTCCTCGCCCAATATTTACAAATACCGCACAGTGCCTCGGCGGAGGAGAAACAGAGTAGAGGGAGGAAAAATAAGGAAAGGAGGAGGAGGAAGAGAGGCCACAGGAAAGTGGAAGAGGAAGGCCGGAGGAAAGAAAGCAAGGACGGCAAAGATGCTGGAAACGAGGAAGGGAAGAAGAGGGGCTAGACAATCAGGACAGTACCACCGTTTGCAAAAGGCCCTCGCCAGCTGTGTCCAAACAGGAGGAGGCTGCGTGTGCTCCTTGCGGACTGGGGGCCGGTGGTGGAGGCGAAGGAGCACAGGGCCCCCGGCACGGCAGGCCAGCGGACGAGGAGGAGGAAGCGTCGGGAGGGGCGCAGGAGGCAGAGTCCCGGGCCTGCCTCTCCAGCCGGGTTTCTTTTGCGTGGGTCGGGGCCTGGCCGCCCGCGGGCTGGAGCAGCCCCCTGCCGCCGCGGTTGCCGCTGCAGTGATCCCGCTCATATTCCTCCTGAGCCCTTTGCATCTTTCGCTTCTTCATCCTACGCTTATGGATGTGGAAGGTGGAGAGGGACAGCACGATGAGGCAGAAGATGAGGGTGACCAGGACAATCAGCACCAGCGTGGAGGAAAAGGACTGGAAGAGATGCTGTCCCACCTGAGTGATGCAGGTGCCGCCCCCGCCGCCGCCGCCGCCTGCGCCGGGGCCACGGGCGCTCGCGTTGCCGCTACCGCTGGCGTTGGGGGAAGCAAAGGTCCGGTTGAGGAGACACGGCGGCAGCGCCAGCCTCAGCTCCTTGGGCGCCCTGGCACTCATCGGCGCTGGGCTGGGAGGGGCCGGGCCCACCAGACTTCCTCTCTTGGGCACAAGGTTCTCACCAGCCAAGAAGAGGACGGAGCCCACGCCACCCAAAACTACTCCCCGGTGCGGGAGGAGGGGATGCGCGCGCGAGCGAAGGAGCGAGGGAGCAACTGCGGGCAAGCAAGCTGGCCAGGGAGCGAGCGGTGCCCAGGAGATCCTCTCCAGCCCCGCCTCGAACGCGTGTCTGCGCGCCCTTTTCCTCGGCCAAGGCACCAGGCTGCAAAGAGAACAGGCTTAGTTAGGATCCCGGCCGCTGACCAGGGGAGCGCGGAGAACCGGAATGATCACCGCCACTGCAAAGCGGCCCTCTGGGCACATTGCCTCAGCTGGGCGCTGCCCGTCTTCTCCGCAGCCCGCGGACCCCAGCCCGCCCGCCCCTGGCCGCGCACCAATGCCTCCAGTTCCGCGCTCGCGCCACTTGCCCACTTGCCGGGAAGGGGTCTGCGCCGGCCGCGGAGAAGCCGATTACTCAGCAGATAAGCAGCCTCCCTGCGCCCTCCACAACTTTCTAATTGCAACAGACACGCAGCCACCTCGGAACGCGGTCCCTGCTTCTCAGAGTACCGACTCTCCTGTTTCCTTCGCCCTCTCAATGGATGTCTTTTCCTGGATCCTACCCTTCCCAGCACCCACCCCGAGCCTCCGAGCCCCCTCCGGGTACGCAGTCCTCCCTTCTTTTCCCTCCTCCCCCAGATTCTCCCTCCCTGGACCGCGTCAGATCCCTTAGGTCCCATTCCCATGGGGGTAACCCTGGCGCCACATCCCACTCCGCCTCTGTCCGCGGCCGCGGCTGACGCGCACGATTGCGCTCCATTCTTTCTCCAGCCTTCTTCCCCGGTACCTCCCCCCCAGACAGAGAGAAAAAAAAAAAAAAACCAGCTGAAGCACCTTTCTCAGCTAAAGCACATCCCTGCAAACGCCCCCTTCTCCCCATCCCCCTGTGCCCCCCACATGGCAATATTCTGCTTCTTCTAAGGGGGCTGGAAATGAAAGGGGGAGGGTTCCCACCCGCAAAGTTTGGGGAACGGACCTTCTCTCGGGCCTTCCCAGAACCAGCTCGAGGGCCTCGAGGCTCTTCCGGGGGACCAGAGCCAGGCAGACCTGCAGCGCGCAGCGGAGCCCCCTTGCCGCTCTCGAGAGGCGGCTGCAAACTGTTGCACTGCGGAGCAGCGAGGCGGCGCGCGAGCCCCGGCCGGGGCAGGGGCGGGGGCCGAGGCTACGGCCGGGGGTGCCTGCGCAGGCCGCCGGGGCTGCCCTACCCACTCGCGCCCGCTCACCCGGGCGCCCGGAGCTTTCGCCGCACCGCGTCCCTTACCTGGGGCCGCCAAGCTGGCTGCAGGGAGGGAGCCCCCGCCGCGCGGCTGCAGTGGCGGCTGCAGAAGGCGCGGAGTGAATGGGGCCAGAGACCAAGCCGCGCTGCCGCCGCCGCCGCCGCCGCCGCCGCTGCTTCGGGAAGCTCAGCTCGCAGCCTATTGCCAGAGAGGCCGGTGACGTCAGGCAGCCACCGACAGGGCTCCAAGCCACCCCTCAGGCCCCCACCCCACCCTCATACCCCAACTCCTCGTCCTGGCGGAGCGAGCCTCCGCCACACAGGTTCCCCGCCCCCTACTGTTCCCCTGCAGGAGCCTGAGGGGCGTAGCCTCTACCCTGTGAGCAGCCCACCTTCCGCACTCCTATGCCTAGGAAGGGCTGAAGCTTCAGTTCTCTGGCTGCCGGATTCCTCACCCTCAGCCCATTCCCACGTGGTTCCAAGAACACATTTTCACGCTCTAGAGATCCACCTGCCCTCGGGGCACACAATGGGCTTCCTCCCTCTGCTGACGAGGATCTCCTCCCTCTCCAATCCTGCCTGTGCCGGCCTGGCTCTGAACAGAAAGTGCGTGCGTGAGAGAGAGATTTCTGAACACAGCCGTGGGGGACCTGAAATACAAACCTGAACGTATATTTAACATCAAACAATCCAAATGAACTCTTTCCCCTCCATCGGAGTCTCCAACTTATTTTCACTCCATCCGACTCACGATCCTCCTCTCGTCTCACGCGCACACATCCCCAGGCCCAAGAATCATTCAGTGTATAAAGGCCCCTTCTATTCTGACAATCTAGACCCTTTTGAGCACACAAAGCACACAAAAGGCTTAGAAGGTAGGAAGAGGAAAATCACTCAGAGGAGTGCAGAGATGAACTGCCCTATGAAAATTCCGAGCGTTGTGCCTCTTACAAAATACCCCTTCATTGACCCTAATACTTGTTAAAGTGCTTGGTGCCTTTGTGCAGAATCAATAGCCTTTCAGCACAATGCACAGAACTTTCTGAAAGATTCTCATCAGCCCACCGAAATCTGGGCAGAAGCTAACCAACTATTGGTTCAGAACCCTTTAGAATAGCGCATTTGGTTACCGTAGCCAATTTCAAAGCAAAGTATTCTCATTTTTCTACTGGAGAAGCCAGCCTGGAACAGCAATTTCGAAGACATTGTATGATCTTTGAAGGCATTCAGGTTTCTTATGAAATGTGCGTTTCCTTCTTCCCTTCTCGTTTAAGTTCAACACACTGTCTGTACAATCCTCACTTGCTAAATTGAATCCTGCAGACACACTGTCTTCCTGTTATGGGTCGGAATTTAGAGAGAGGAGGAATGCCTGATGCCCACCTATCTGCTTGCATTTGCAAGCTGAAGGTTTTGTAAGGAAGAGGATTTGACATGGGGTGGAGGAGGGGGTAAAAGGCTGTTTGTCCATAATCTGTGTGTCCATTCTTTTGAGTCTGTGTTCCTATCTAGTCCTACTTCAACTTCTTTCTCTATCCTTGCCCATGTCTTATATAGAGAGAAAGAAATACATTTTCCCCAGAAATTCTGTTTTGATTTATTCAAATAAAAGTATCAGCTTTTTCTTCGTAATTGTTTCAATTAAAACAAAAATTATCTCTACTTAAGCTAATAGTGCAGTACACGCTGAATAATGCATGGTTTCTTGGGAGCACAGATTGCCAGAGTTACACAGTTAGTGATGGCCAGTGACCCCAATGCTGGCTTAGCTCTCCTGCCTGGCATGAGGGTACCTATTGCCCTGCAAAAGCCACCTGCCACATTTGGGCAGTCTGACTTTGGTAGGCTCAAGGTATAGAATGGTGAGCTTTGTTTTCACCATGATCAGTAAGTGAGACTACACCAGTGACGCTTGACATACAATGCCCATTTTTGCACATTTTCTTTGCCCCTGAAAAGTTAAGTCTAATCAACATTTTGTAAAGCAAATCCAATTTTGAATACTCCAAAAAGAGATCTGGCTATTTAAAGAGTCTCTTTAGAAAAAAACTGTCTTGTAAAGCAAAGAATCTTTACATAATTAGAATTAACTCTCACTGGTCTATCTGTTTTCTAGACTTAGAAGAGTGAGTTATCAGGTTTTCCCAGTGAGCAATGTACACACCTTCAAAATATGTTGTAAAGGGAATATAATACGTATGTTATGGGATTCCTTTTGCACACTGAGCTTCTAGGACATGTGATTAGGCTCCCATTTTATTCTTTTGTTATAAATGATAACCATCTGTTATACCAGGAGTGCTAAAAGTATCTGCACCATTTTACACAACTCTTGAAAAAACAAAGTCTTGCCTTAGGAAATTTACAGTCTATAGCCGATGAATGTGATCCACAAGACAATGGTATTTAACTGGAAGTGATTTATGTAGGTTAAAGGCACCAACTTTCAGGTCAAAGCCCAGCACACATTTTTTTTCCCTTTCTCTTTCAAGAAGAATAATCTGTGGGTTCATAATTTGTTTTTACCCAGAGAATAAATGTGCGATAGATAGATAGACATGGATGTCACTGGGTGGTATGGGTCAAGCCCCAAGAATACCACCAGCAGCAAACAGGCACACCTTGTGGACTGCAGGAGTTGATCTCACTGAACTGCTATATGATTTTGGCACAATAGCAAGACTTCTTCCAGACAGCAGGTTGCCACTGTTTTTGCCACCAAACTTCTCAGGCTATGCTTCCAAGACTGGAGGACCAAGAAGGCTTGAGATTCCCATAATCTTGTCTTGTGATGGGAAAGCCCCTTTGGACTCTAGCACATTCCAAGTATTCAGCAACATATAACATTGCTCTCAAATCTGATGGGGAATTTCCATCTAGCTTAGAGAAAAGTGCCACACAAGCACCTAGCACTTCAATCCAAAAAAGGACTGAATCAATAACAAAACAACAAAATAAGAAATTCTATTATGATGATGATGATTTGCGAAAACACCTACTATGTACCAGGCTGTACTAAACACTCCCTATAATAGCATTAAGTCTCAATGTAACCCTGCAAGGTTTTTTTTTTCTTCCAAAATACAAAATTATGTATTTATTAATTCATTCACTTATTTGCTCAATGAAAATCTTTGAGTACCTGCCATATGTCAGGTGAGGAAACTAAAGCTCAGAGTAGCTAAAGACCACACCCAAGTCACTTACTAGTAAGTATAGTACTGGGATCAAACCCAAGCAGACTGATTTCAAAGTTAGTATTCTTTTCATGATTGGTGGTCTCTCTCTCTTTCTCCTTCACGCACATATGAACACACACACATACACATCCCCCACACACATATCTCTGTCTCTATCTCTATTACAGTTTTATCTTTATCTCTATCTACCTTCAGTTGAGGAAGTTTAAGCAAGTAAAACTGAAGGAAAGCAGAGCTGTTGATCAAAACAGAGGAGGGGAGATGGGATGCCTCACCACGGGGTCCGCCCTTCTCCTCAGCAGCAGCCCACAGGATGCTCCGCACAGCCCCTTGGGATGGGCAGAGTCCACTCTGAAAACACTTTCACTGCTCTCGATCACCTAGGCAGGTCATTCCAGATCACAGTGCAGCGTGACACTTTTCTAGAGGATGTTCAGTGGATCCTGCTCTGAATCACACATCTCAACCACTCTGGGTCCCTGCATGCCTACAGAGATATGTTGTCATGTTGTGAAATCAACTACTGGCCCAGTCAGCAACTAATTCATAAACAAGGTACTAAATGAAGCTCTTGACCTTCTTCGAGTTATATAGGTTTTTATTTTTTCTGATTTATTCTTTTCATTTGCGAAATGAGAACAGTATCTTCATTGCAGTGTTTACTTTAAGCACTGAGCATATAGTAAGCTTTCAGTAAATGGTAACTCTTTAGGTTGTAAAGATATTACTAATATTATTATTTAACTCTGGCAATAGAAGCATTACACAATTTTGGACATTAATATTTGGGGAAATTTTTATAAGTTTGAGCATTTCTTATAGGAAGTTAACTATAAGGGTGAAGCGACTGCAAACAATGATAAATAATGAGCAATTCAAGGAACTGGGAATATTAACCCTAAAGATGAGGAGACGTGGGAAATGCATCATAGGATCTTCAAGTGTTTAGAACATCATCAATAGAAGATGAATTTATCTGGCTCTGGATAGTCACGAGAGAACTGAGATATAGTGGAACAGATATTTGGTAGGAAGTATATTTCAGTTCACCTTTTCATTATTGAAAAGACTTTTCTAGTTGTGCAGCAGGTTATCATCTAAACTAGCAGCCTTCAAACTGGGGACCCACATCCCTGGGAGCACACTAGGATTTTTTCCAGTGGAAATATGGGTATGTTTAGTTTTAAAGGAATCATTTCCCAAATCCTCAACCTAAATATATACTTTTTCCCAAAATGTATCTATCTCAGGTTAAAATTTATCCTTTGTCACCTCTCCTTACACTTCTCCTACTTTGCAAAAGAAAAACCTAAGTTCTCCAGCCCCCAGTCTTATTATCATGCATTACTCAGGGTATAAACACCTTTGGGGAACCAACACAGCAAGACCTGGAGGATGTATAACTCCCAAGGAGTGACAGCAAAGCAGAAAGATCATCTATAAGAAATATTGCTGGAACAGCGCTTTATTCATCCAGGTGACAGATTCATTTTGAGGCTCTATGTCTATCTATATATCGATTTATCTTAGAATTTAGAACTGAAATGGTTGTCACAAGGGTACAAGTTTAAGTTGAAATATTTAAATAAATTCCAGTTTATTTAAATTGAAAAATGATTTTTTTTTTCTCACAGAGAGTAAGCCTGATTTTTCTATTTGGGTTGACAATTTGAACTTCATTTGCCTGACAGAGAATATGGAAGGCACATCATACAAACCTGAATGAACTAAATCTATCAATCTGATGTCTTGACAAAATATATTTAAAATACTTATACGATGTACTTTATGGAATATGCCAGAAATTATATTCTTTGCAACTATTACGATTTTAAAGTTTGAGATGTCAAGTTAAAATGTGCAAAGGGGTCTATGATTTTCCAAAATTATTTTAGGGAGTGTTCAGGCAAAAAAATTTTGAAGGTTTCTATTCCAAAATGTCCAACTCCTGTGACACCATCTGGAAAGGCTCAAACACCAACTGGACCCATCAGGGGTGTCATATAGGAGATTTCTTCCTAGAGTGGAAGTGTAAACCAGATGGCTTTTCTAATTTTAAGAAAGGTGAAAAGCCTACACACCTTTATATACCCATGAGGGCATTTCTAAGCTCAAGCCGCATAAACATGTGCTTCATCCCTTTATACCTCAAATGAAAACCTTCTCCAATCAAGTCTCAGACCCATTTAAATCTGGATATTTGTGCAAAAAGTCAAGATTCTTCTTGCTACATTGTCCTTGACTGGGAAACTTCATTCATTCAATGAATATTCATTGTCTGCCTACCATGTGTCTCAAATTGTGCTAGGTGCTCAGTACATCAGTGACCAAAGAAAAGGCTCTGTAATCAGGAACTTGCATTCTAGTCACATACATGATCACATTTTGGTTATCTTGCCAAAGGCAAAAAAAGTTAATATTTCTCTTTTTTTCTCATATTTTTAAGTGAAATATCACATGTATCAAAGAACAGAGGACTGTAAGCTAAGTAGACTGACAGAAGTGAAGCTAAGAGGTTGATGGGTAAATATAGATGGACCAACAGATGTCAAGTAATTCTTAAGATCTTTATGACCAACAGCTCCTGGAAAATGAGAGTTCTGAATCATGATCAGAAACCCACTGGCATATGTTTCTTTCAAGTGCTGTGAATCTGTCTTTCATGACAAAGATAAACAAAATAGTTCCACCATGCACAAAAAAGATACAGCTAAACCAGAGTTTCTCATTCTTGGCAGCATTTGCATTTGGGGCCAGATAATTCTTTGTTGTGAGAGGCTGTCTTATGCATTATAGGCTGCTGTGGAAAGCAGAATTCTGAAGATGGTCCCTCATGATTAAAACCCCCTGATTATTCAGTCAAACTGCTAATCTAAGTACTGCTATGAAGACATTTTTGGAGATGTAATTTAACTGCCACATAGTTGACCTTGAACTATGAAGAATATTCAGATAGACCTGACCCAGTCAGGTGAGACTTATAAAAGAAAAGAGTTTTCTCTGGCTGGTAGCAGAAGTGGAAGTCAGAGATTCAAAGCACACGGAGGATTCAACATGCTGTTGCTGACTTAGAAGGTGGCAGGGGACATGAGCAAACTAACATGGATGCCTTTTAGGACCTAAGAACATCTGACACCAGCAAGGAAATGGGGACGTCAGTCTTACCACTGCAAGGAACTGAATTCTGCCAACAACCTGAATAATCTTAGAAACTGATTCTTCCCCAGAGATTCCACAGAAGAGCCCAGCTTAGCCAACACTTTGATTTCAACCCTCTGAGACTCTAAGAAGAGAAGTTGCTCTCCCTCCCAATCACTCCAGACTTCTGACCTACGGATCTGTGAGATAATATATGAGTGTTGTTTAGACTGCTGTGCAGCAAGAGGAAACTAACACACATGTTTAGCAGTGTCCCAGGTGTCTTCCCATTAGATGTCAGTAGTGCCCCTCCTCAGTCCTGACAATCAAAAATATCTCTAGATCCTACCAAATGTCACAGGGGTGACGATGCAAAACCCCCCTGGCTGAGAACCGCTGGTCCAGACATGCAACTTCTCTCTGTACAGTTAAGAAACAACGGTCCGAAGGAGGGGATGGGCATCTTGAGCACAACCCATATTTTATGACAATTTCAATTACTGTTTTCTCTGAGTTACTAATTTGACCAAGAAAGACTGTGATGTGGAATGAGGAATTCTCTAATAAATCAATCTATAACAAATTAAGAAAAAAGTTCCCATGGATCAATCAAGAGAGTTTGGATGAGAACAAATAGTGCCAACAAAAATTGTTACTTTCCATGGTAAATAAAATCTCATGCAAAGAAAGAGGAGGTCCTTGCTGGATTTTTGCGTACAGCTTTGGATTTTGTTTTCTATAACATTGAAGCTTACAGCAAGAGAGAAACACTTGGTTTGGGTCACAGCTCGGTTGAAGGTCACATAGTCCTCAGTGCTCTGAAGGATTCTAATAGAACACATGATACTAAGTGACTTATTTCACATTGTGGGTGACCATTTCAATTCCTCCTGTTTCTCTTTTCCTTATGAAGCAATATTACTGTATTTATTTTGAGAATCAGGAAAGAAAGCCAAATGGCCCTATAGTTTTCAACCTTTTATCTCTTATACTATTATTTTCATTGTCTGTATATCATTTTATGCTTGAAAAAGAAAACAAATGAAGCAATGTGAACACAGTTTTAAAATAAAATTGCCTAGAAGTTATCAACCCCAAAGCATGACTGACTAGGAAAGAAACATATAAGGCAGCAGAGATTTCTTCCTGTATTCCAAGTTACCTTTTCTCTGCATTAGTTGCTATCAACTGTATCTTTGTTACTATAACAGCATGCATGGGGCAGACAAAGACAGCAATGAAATAAAAGAAAGGGCATGTTGAAGAGATACATTTTATGTAATCAAATGAAACTTTGGGGGTTTTTTTGTTTGTTTCACTGGACCTTTAGATATTGTCCAGAAATACTTTCTCTGCTGCTGAATGAAAAATTGGTAGACATTATGACTTTGGGGATCACTTTTGGTTAAAAGACACTCCTACATTCTTTTAAATCAGAACACAATGTCAATTCAGTAATTAGAATATCTAGTCCAAGACTTACAAAAATTAAAAAAAAAAACTAATTATATATTTTCTTTTTCCTCACAGTGTGGGCTTATTTTTAAATGAAAACCTAGAGCCATAAACAGTAGTAATATTTGGCTTCTTTATTCCTCTGGTTTGTATTTCTTCTCTTTATTCCTCACCATCCATCCCTAGATTGCTAGACAGTTTGCTTTATCTCTGGAGTCAAATAAAGGGAGGGACAAATGGTAAAGGGGTAGGAACTTTTTATTTAGACTGGTTCCATCTCAAGACGCCTTTACACTCCTGGGGCCTGACAAGCGTCGAGGTTGACTTGGGATAAAAAAAACCCTCCTCCTTAATCCATTTACATTCAGCCCTTCTCTCAGGTGTCACTGGTGAATATTTCTTCACCCCACCCCCCAGGAATCTATTTCTTTCAGCTTCTTGCTGTTTAATCCTAAAGGAAAACTGAGAAAGAGTGTTCAACACCCATCCAGAATCCCCCTACCTGGGGAGCAAGGGACCTGGGTATCTATATACCAACAGCATCTCATTTGCTGCTGCAGGCCTTCACTTTCCAAGCTTCAAGGAAGCTATCCCAGAAGCATGTTAGAACCAACCACAGGAGTCTTTCCAGTGCCTTAAAGCTGGCATCATGGGAGAATGCCCCCATTTCAAAAATCCTCAGTATCCAGCCTCATAGTCCTTACTGCTGGTCTGATACCCGCAAAGTCCACTTTCAGATTTGTTTTCCTGATTCTGCCGGGACACGTTAGCCAAGTCTTAAAACTGTTTTGAGATGATCCTCTTGTTCCTAGTGCAGGGAAAGTATTTTCTCAGGAATCCAAGCTGAGTTTTGAACCTGGTTATTGTTTTAGAATCTGTGAGAGGGACAGAGGTAAACCTTGAGGAAGATGTATCATCTCATAAGGAGTCTGCCTCTAATGACTTCTAGGCAATGAGAAAACCTGCTATCCTGTAACAGTGGGGAGTAAACCACTCTGTAGGCCCAGGGGTTCAAGAGAATCTGCAAATTCAAGGTTTTCAAGTACATCAGCCCCAGAGAGCCCCATCTCAGTCTCAGAGCCACACTCCCTCCCGATCAAGGCCCCAGTTTTAGCATAAGAGACTTGCCAGGGCTAAGAATTGAGTCGTTGCAAAATTCTGCCCCTTTCACACTCAGGTCTGCACCTGACTTTCAGCTGGATCTGTCCTCTGGTCCCTTTAGATGCTGTATTAGAGGTTTTCTGCGATTCACACTGAGAATAATTTGATGGTTGCTGAACTGAGGCTGCCGCTTTTTTCCCTTCAGTGCCTCTATGACAATTAACAGCAACCAACTCCATAGTCTTCAAATTACCATTGCCATGACACCCCCAAAATGCCGAGATATTACAGCTTATATCCCACTCCAGTTCAACCCTGGGTGAGGCTCTTCACAGCTGCTCAGCGTGCCAGGCGTTATCATCATTACCATCACCTCTCTTGCTGCCACCAGTAAGGGAGCCCTTTTTGTGATTCGGTTGGCAAGTTCCAGAATCCTTTCATTAGAGTGTTCTTCCTTGGACCTCTTCTTAGTTTGGGTTCCTCCAGAAGTAGACCCTGAGGCAAGGGCTTGAATGCCAGTAGTTTATTTGGGAGTTGCAGAGAATATCAGTACGGTAATTCGGGAAGAGGAGACAATGAATAAGGGGTAGAGCACAAAGCCGCTCAGGTCTGATGGACTAATGAGAACAGGAAGCCATTTCATCCATGGTATTGGAAACGCAGGTGTATTGTCTTTCAGATAAATTTGTGGTCATTAACATCAAGAAGCCAAATGTCAAAAAAAAAAAAGAGAGAGAGAGAGAGAGACAGCTATTCTAAGATAGATTTAAGACAATCTTAAATCATACTACTTTTGCATCACAGGATACATTTGGTATGATTATGCTGATTTACAAAGATCTTTCAAGTGTGATACTTTTATTCTTAGTAACTTGATAATCCAAAGAAACTGATTCTTTAATAAGAATTAAAAAAAAAAAATTCTTGGGATTATGATGGTATCAGATCTCACAAGAACAACTCTTGCTCTTAGATTTGAGTTTTCCAGCAGGGGCAAGGAAACTTCATAGGGCTTAACCCATTATTTAAATCAGGTGTTTTGTCAACAGAAGTTCATTTGTTCCTCAGAACATTAACGCAATTCAAAATTATCTCCACATCTGTCATCCTTTGCTAACAATAGCAAGCTGTCATTGAGTGCTCCACCACCATCTAGGAATTCGTTTATTAGAAGCAAAACCTAAGAAGAACTTAAGAAAGCTAACATCTTTCCCAGACTCATAGTAAATTGTCCCTCTGACAGCGACAGGCCAGGAACCCTCTTTATCTGCAATAAAAAAAGGGAGAGAGAGAGGAAGAGAGGCAGAGCCAGTGGCTCCTAATGACCCAACAACCAGGTGTACCATGATTAGAGCTTTTGCCGCGTTCCTGAAATTATTCACCGACAAGTACAGCAACTTCATTGGACAGCAAGGCTGATGTTCGATCTCGTTCTGTACTGTCTAGAATAGATATATCATAAATAAGAGTCTCATACATAATCACTTCCATTAACAGCTTTCAGCTTCCTCCCAGGAGCTGCGCATACAAAGAAGGGAGCAGATGGGCTTGAGTTTTGCTTCTTCCATATCCTCTGGTTCATCTTTCTTGGAGGTAATGGAGAGGATCAAAATCGTCAAAAGAGGAAGTAGTAGCAGGAGGCAGAAGCCGACCTCCCAAAGAGCAGAAAGTGGAAGCCTGTCTTTCCTAAAGCATTTTCTAATACATCCTTACCCCACACTCCAGACTAGGGAAAGGGCTGAAGGCAAGGAAGACACCAGCAGAAAAGGGAAAGGGGGCAAGTAGTCACTCAACAAATACTGTAATACACAGTATTAGTAAACACAAGCTCACTTAATCCTTGGCATACACCTGTGGAATAGAGAATTGTCTCCATTTTATATGTGAAGAAAATGAGAGGGTGAATAACTTGTCCAAAAGCACACAACTACTCAGAGACGAAGCCAGGATTCAAACTCAAGTCTGTCTGTCTGCACAGCCTGCTCTTTCCATTAATCCATGCAGATATATCCCCCATTTTCTCCAGGCCCCTGGCCCCACACTGGCTACACTTGGCTTGGTTTCTGGAGCCCCAACAATCAGGAGGTTCAAGTATTAGGAAAAGCAAAGCTGGCCTGGAGCATTTAGTCACTAGAGCCCAAAGGGTTAACTTGCCCTTCGTTGAGATTATGGCTACAGTGTTTTCAATGATCCAGCACCCAAGAGGTGACCTATGTAGTCAGCTTTAAATAATGCCCAAAGTTCCTATCATTTGTTTCTGTACTGATAAAATGTTTTAAATATTCTACCAAGCCTTTATATAATTTACATCTGTTTATTTGCAAGTCAATTGTCACAAAGGCAGGGGGAGCTTAGGAGTGGGCAGGCGGCACCGTGAAGGTGTGGAGCATGCCTGGTCCAGGCTACATCTCCTGGGCGCTGGATTCTCACTACAGCCTTCACATTCTGCCCCACCTTGAAGTCCGAGGCCCAGAGACAATGACCACTGCTCCTGGGCTTTGCTGAGGGTCAGTCCTACCGAGACTCTGCCTGCAAAGGTGCCATAACCTGATCATACTCTCCTCCTCCCTTGCATCTCCCAGGGATATCTGCTGATATCAAGATAGGAAGATATGTGACAACTTCCCTAGAAGATTTTCAATGTCTAAATGCCAAGTCTACCTTTCCTGTCACTTAATCTCTCTGCCTCCTTTTTGACTTAACATGACACTATGGCATTCATTCTGCTGGCCCTTCAGAAATAGTAGAAGGCTTTATAAAAGGCATAGACTTTGGGGTCTGATAAACCTGAGTCTGAAATACGTTACTGCTTCTTAAACAACTATGCAACTGTGGATTTATTTTGTAAACTCTATGAAACTCAAGCTTAAGTTTGTTCATCTGTAAAATGGGAATCATGATAACCCCCTACCTCCAAAGAGCTCAGAATTGAGACTAATGAAAAGGGGGTAAGTTACATAAGATCCCCAGAGATGTTCGAGAAATGTTCACTCTCTGTCTCTTCCCTCTTTCTGTGCCCCTGTAGACTACACTGTGTCCTTTAGGAAGCCAGATTCTCCGACAAGGTGTGACACTTTAAAAATAGATCATTTTCAGTGATAGCTATGCAATCCATATAAAATAAAGCACTTTCTGCCAACTAAATAAATAGAGCGCATGTACTCATTCCTGTCCTAATTTAATCTGTCTGAGTGCCTGAAGGTCTTTGAGAGGTAAATATTGTTTTCACTCTGACCTTGGTGCAGCGTTCCCATTGAATTTGTCTCAGTTCATCTTTTTGATGTCACATTGATTCCTCCCTAATAGATTGAAAGCACTGAGTTTAGAAGAGAGATTAGTGAGATCTAATAACCAGTAAATACTGGCTACCCTGGGCAGCTAGAGACTGGGATGTTCTGGGTGACTTGTTATTCTGTCCAATAAAGAGCATGTACACCTAAATCACCAATTTTCAAAGGAAAGAGCCCATCAAAACACAGGACCAGTACTGAACACAGGGAAATAGTTGGTAATTTGAGGTGTCCTTGGAGGCTGAAGGAGCTCAAGGGGAGGACTGTCGACAGCTCTGGCTGGCACAAGAGAATGAGCAGAGCTGTGCTCTGGAAATGCTTTGAAAGCATCTTTGATTCTGATGTATTTCATTGTTACTTGCTTCTTCCTCACAAAAATTCAGAAAAAAACATTTATTCTAGGCTTTCCTCCATGAAATTTAAAAACTGAAAGTATTTATATATAACACTCAATTTGACAATTCAGTGAAAAACAGCCACTCATGTCCAATGGGTCACTGATCACAGGATCAGCCCCAGGCCAGACCTTCCCACCCTTGGCTCCATGGGTTCCAGATATTCAGGAACCAAAGTGCTATCTTGATATCCAGATAATTCATTTACTTTAGAAGTAAGTTTTTTTCTTTTTTCTTTTAAAGAGACTATGTATTCATTGGAAAACATTAAAAATACAGCTAAGAGGAACAACAACAAAAAAAGAATGGTATCTGTAATTTACCATTTGGAGATGACTATTGTTAATACTTTGATTTTTTTCCTAGGCATAAATAAAGACATGCAGAACTTTTAAAAATACGTTCCTGAAATATAAACTGCAAGAGTATCTATCTTTTGACTTCTCAATAATATGTCATGATTTATGTTAATATTCTTCCTCAACATACGTTTTAATGACTGCAAAGAATTCCATGCACCATAAACCATGGTTTATTCTGAAATCTAGCAACACTCTCATAGGCAATGCTATTATTTAAAACCAAAAAAAGAGAACATTTTATGATTAAATCTTTGCTTGCATCCAAGTTTATTTCCACTGAATTAGTTCTTGGGAATAAAACTGAAGAAACAAAGCCATTTTTTAAAAACCTTATATGTTGTCAAACTGTTCTCCAAAGATTCAAGCCAAAGTATGCACTACTGGCAGTATATGCTATTTACATTTCTGTTCCCAAGAAAACTGTGAAATTCTTGATGTCAGGGATTATGTTATTCATCTTTATATCTTATATCTTTATGTTTTTGGACATTAAGCACCTGGAATATTTGTTGAATGAATGATTTGATGACTCTTTCATTGTTTAAATGAATATGTAATATACAGCAAGTTTGTATGTCTCTGAAGTTCAGCTTTCCCTTTTGCAAAACTAGAATTGTGTGCTATATGCTCTTTAACATTCTGTGATTTCACATCTCTTGTGTAAAAACAACGACCTGGATACCCTGGAGGAGAGGACTCGTAGGTGCAACATATAATCCTAGCGATGGGACGTGAGAGGCTACCTTCATATATACGTCAATTATAATTGTATAGATATATAGACAGGTGCACTAGACATTCAGGGAGAATAAGGCTAAATGACAAGATGGGAAGTTCCAGAAGATGATGCTTAGGTAAACACAGATCACTTGGCTTCTACCTGTAAAAACACTCCATTTTCCCACCCAAGATTTCGTGTTTTATTGATATAAGAAAAACAGGAGTTAAAATCCGTTTCCTTAAGCAATTTCATTCAGGACAAGCAAATCTATCCCACTAGACTTTAGGAACATTTTACGCACTTTCTAATTACATGACCTTCATGCTTCTAGACCCCCGGGCTCAATGGCAGTGAACATTCACGTCTGTAGACCTGTCTAGACTATCCGTGTAGCAACCACACCTACCTGCAGTATTTCTTCCTCTAGGACATCTCTGTTTCACAGAAATACTTGGCTCCCAATATCACTCAATTTATCAGTTTATTAATTAATTTGTGGCTATTTATTGAAAGTCTATGTGCCTTAAAATGTGCCTTTTAAGCTACTAGGATAAATAAGGCAATGTGTTACACACTACAATGGCAGGCATAAACCTGGCCCTGGGAGTCAGCAAAGTCTTATAGAGGACAACTCTTGAAAGTGATGCTTGAGATAATTCTTGAAGAATGAGTGTAAGCTTGTCAAGTAGATGGAATTGCATGGGTGGCAATGTAAAGAAGAGGATTCAAGCAGAGATAAAGCACAGAAAAGTCACAGAAGGGAAACACAGAAAGGTGGCTTATCATTCAGCTGGTAGCTTTCCTACCAGTCTCCCCCAACCCTTGCCTCTCCCTCAACCCAACCTACAGCTCCCCTCACATCAGGTCATTCAGTGAGAAGTGAATCCCTGACTCAGCCTCTCTCTTTGCAGTGTTTCCTGAAAAGCTCTTGCTGCTCTGTAGCTGTGGTCAGCTCTGGGCCACTACTTAATCCTGAGTGCTTCCATTCGGCTCCTGGAGGGACCCTAGAAGATCTAGCCTCTCTAGCACTGTTTGGCCTCAAGTTGTAGCCACCTTACTCTTTGGGTATAAGAACTTCCCCGTTCCTGGGAGAGAGATCTTTTTAGACCAATGTCAATTGCTGGGACCCCAGGAGATTCCTTCTGGGCTCTGGAGCCATGTTTCTCAATGCAGCACACATTTTGCCCACTCCTCTTAGCAGATGACACATCCAGAGATCAACCTTGCTTAGCCATTAAATGTCTCTGAATCAACACCCATCTTTAAATCTTTTTATGTCTTAAAATAAGTGTTCTTGTATACCACAGAGAACTATATTCAATATCTTCTAGTAACCTACCAAGGAAAAGAATATGAAAACTAATATATGCATATGATGACTAAAACATTATGCTATAAATCAGAAATTGACATGTTGTAATTGACTATACTTCAATAAAAAAATAATAATAAGCATTCTTACTCCTGCCCAAAATTATTCTCTTCACTTATGTCTTAACAAATGCTTATCAAATCTCAGGAGCATAGAGATCACTCAGAGACCTTGTTAAAAATATAGATTCTTAAGATCCACTCAGCTTAATCTAAATCCCCAAGGGTAAGAGTCAGGAACCTAAAATTTAGCAACCTCCCTGATGATCCATTTCTTTGTGGTAAAGTATTCCATATCAGTGAAAAAGGTGCAGGGAGGCTATGTATACACTGCATATGCCAGGCGGTCTAAGGAGCACAGTCAAGCTTTAGCATGTGGAACAGCACTTAGGATCCATTGTTCTGGGCTTCCATAGCTTTCTACCTCTTCAGGAACCTCTTTTTATGAACCAGCTTCTCCCTTGGTCCTTTCATCTCAACTACATCGTCTCTTTACAGCCCCTTCACTCCATCCATCAGTTCGTTCAAGAATTTCACACAAATAACCTTCTGTAGACTCTTGTTCTGTAGCTACCCCCATCTCTAACTTCTTTGATAACATTCTTTCTAATAACTATGAGGGAAAGTAGTGTCAACTCACATTCTCTCCTCAGTTTAATGCACTCAATTTCTATCCAACAAATTCACAGAAATTATCCTTATAAACTTCATTAATAAGAGCTGGTGATTCTTGTTTTTAGACTTCGTACTTAGAACTGAGTTTTTTTACCCTCTGTAGTCATAGCAAGCTGTCACCAATAGTCTATGAAAGGACTTTTTAAAAATTTTTTTGTTGGATTCCCTCTTTGTAACCATCACAATTCTATACTTTTTACATGCTCAGGCATGCAATTCACCTTCTATCTGTCTTTATGTACATGTACGCTACCCTAAAATGCATAGCATTGCTGTCTGCATGTATAGTTTACACAAATGTTATTGTCCTATAAATATAATTTTGTTTCTTTCTTCCTTTGTTCAAGGTATTTTTGATATATGTCAATATTGTTATGTATGAATCTATAAATCTATTTTATTTCTCTTAACTTCCTAACAGTATTCTATTCTGTACATACACTACAGTTGACTTATCCATACTCTAATGATAAACACTTTGATTATCTTTAGTTACAGTGATTTCAATTATTTTGGATACACAGAAGTGAAACCGCTGGATTATATGGTAGTTCTATTTTTAATTTTTTAAGGAAACTTTTACTGTTTTCCATAATGGCTATACCAATTTACATCCCCACCAACCGTGTACAAGGGTTTCTTTTTCTTCATATCCTCACCAACAGTTGTTTTTGTTGGTTTTTTTTTTAAAGTAATTAAAAGAAAAAGTAATAAAAAAGCCAACCTAATAGGTGTGGAGTTTTATCTCATTGTGATTTTGATTTGCATTTCCCTGATGATTAGTGAAATAGAGCACATTTTCATATACTTGTTGGTCATTCATGTATCTTCTTTGGAGAAATGTCTATTCAAGCCTTTTGCCCATATTTAATCTTAGTCATTTGTTATTGTTTTTCCAAAGAATTGCAGAAATTCCTTACATATTTTGGATATTAAGCCTTTGTCAAATATATAATTTGCCAACATTTCCTCCCATTGCATAGGTTGCCTTTTCATTCTGTTGATTGTTTCCTTTGCTGTGTGGAAGCTTTTTAGTTTGATGTAGTTCTGCTTGTCTGTTTTTGCTTTTGTTACCTGTGTTTTTGCTGTTACATACAAGAAATCATGGGCAAGGTCAATGTCAGGAAGTTTTTTCTTCTGTGTTTTCATCGAGGGTGTTTACAGTTCCAGGACTGTTTAAATCTTCAACCAATTCTGAGTTGGTTTTCATGCTGGGTGTAAAATAAAGTTCCAGTTTCATTTTTTGTGTGTGTGGATATCTAGTTTTCTCAGTACCATTTTGTTGAAAAGACTATCCTTCCTCACTATGCATTCTTGGCACCCTTGTCAAAGGTCAGTGATTATATATGTGTGGGTTTATTTCTGATCTCTCTATGCAGTTCCATTGGTCTATGTTTTTGTCTCTATGCCAGTATCATACTGTTTTGATTACTGTAGCTTTGCAATATATTTTGAAATCAAAAAGTGTGATACCTCCAGTGTTCTTCTTCTTCCTAAAGAGTGCTTTGGCTTTTCAGTGTCTTTTCTGGTTTCATATGAATTTGAGGATTTTTTTTCTATTTTTGCTTAAAAAATACCATTGGAATTTTGATTAGGATTGCACTGAATCTGTGGATCCCTTTGAGCGGTATAGAGATTTTAACAATATCAAGTCTTTCCGTTTATTTGTATCTTTTTAAAAATTTCTTTCATCAGTGGTTTGTAGTTTCCAGTGTACAATTCTTTTATCTCCTTCATTAAGTTTATATGTAAGTATTTTATTCCTTTTGATGCTGTTCTAAATGTGATTCTTGTCTTAATTTCCTTTTTAGATTGCTTTTTGTTAGTGCGTAAAAATACAACTGACATTTTACATGTTGCTTTTGTATCCTCCAACTTTGCTAAATAGTGTATTTGTTTTAGTAATATTTTGGTAGCGTCTTTATGGTTTTCTACATGTAACATCATGTCATATGCAAACAGAGATGATTTTACTTCTTCCTTTCTGATTTTGATATCTTTATTTCTTTCCTTGCCTAATTGCTCTGGCTAGGAATTCTAGTACTGTGTCGAAAGTTTGTCGGATTTTGTCAAAATTTTTTTTCCACATCTGCTGAAATGATCATGTAATTTTTATTCTTCATTCTGTTAATGTGGTACACCACATTTATTGATTTGTGTTATGTTGAATCATCCTTGCATTTCAAGGAGCAATCTTACTTGGTCATAATGTATGTTTCTTTTAATGCACAGCTGAATTCATTTTGTTAATTTTTGGTTGAGGATTTTTGCATCTATATCCATCAGGAATATTGGCTTGTAGGTTTCTTTTTTTAGTGTCTATGTCTGGCTTTGATATCATGGCAATACTGGCCTCATGAAAAGAGTTTGAAAGTATTTTGTTCTCTTTAATTTTTTGGAAGTTTGAGAAGAATTGGAATTAATTCTTCTTTAAATATTTGGGAGAATTCACTAATAAAGCCTTTTGGTCCCGGGCTTTTCCTTATTGGGTGGTTTTTGATTATTGTTTCAATCTGCTTAATCATTATTGATATGTTCAAGTGTCCTGCTTCTTCATGATTTACACTTTGTAGGTTACATGTTTCTAAGAAGTTACCCATTTCTTCTATGTTATCCGATTTGTTACTACTTAAGTGTTCAAAGTAGTATGATCATTTTTTAAATTTCTGTGGCATCATTTTTAATGTCTCCTTTTTCATTTCTGAATCTATTTGCATCTTCTTTCTGGATGCCATGTCCTAGCACTAGATCTGGGGCCGTCACAAATGGGAAATGACACAACCATGGGCTGCATTTGAGCAGAGCCACAGATGCCTGAACAGGTAGCACCTCAGACATTTGTGAGTGCACAAGCCCCACTGAAGCAAGTGACTGCCCCAGATCTAGTGCTAGGCCTTGGCATGGCATAGACAGGACTAGAGCATTAGCTTGGCTGGGACTGGGGAGCTCCGTGTGGCAGGCCATGGGCGTTCAGGCAGCTGTGCTGCATCAGAAGTCTTAGGCTTTTCCCAGGGTGCTGTTCGAGTAAGCACCAAGCATGGCCACCACTGCCCCACCTGGACTGTGCTCCAGAGCCCCAGGTGCCCTTTGTTCCCTAGATTGACTCTTTTACCAAGTCCTGGCCATCTTAGATCTGGTGCCAAGATGTGGCATAGAGTGAGCAGGTCTGGGGCCTTCACTTGATTTGGACTGGGGAGTGTGCTGAGGTTGAAGTCACTAAGGCAGACCTCTCTCCACCCTGTCTGAGGGCAAGTTAGCTCCTGTGCACTCCTCAGAAGTGAAGTCGAGGTTTCTCCAGCCTTTGTGTCTGTCCCAGAAGTTTAAGAAGCCAAGATGGCTTGCCTACTACACTTGCGACCCCAGAACTGGGACGTCCAGCCTGGCTCAGCCCATTCACTCCCCAAGGCGAGTGCTTCTGCATGTGATCCTTTTCCTCTTAGTCCCCTCCCAGGGGCACAGGTCCTGACCCAAAACTCTTCTTCCCAACCTACCCAATATGTATGTATCTTTCTTACAGCGTTGGTTTGTATAGGAGTCCTTCCAGTCATTTGTTGTATAGGAGCCATTTTCCATGAGAATTGTTCCACGTGTAGATGTATTTTTGATATGTGTTTGTTGGGGGGGAAGTTAGCTCCACATCCTCTTACTCCATCATCTTGATCTCCTTCCCCGAGGTGGTATGTATTTTTTATGACATTTTCTAATTGGTTATTGCATTTTCTTATTGGCTATTCCTGGTGTAGGAAAATGCTACTGCTAATCTTTAACCAACAGATATTTGTTGAGGACCTCCTGTGTACCATATTCCTTCCTCCACGATCCACCTGGCCTTTATGCTCATTCTCTAGCACCTTGTATACTTTTCCTGGGAAAACTTTGACCTATTACTGCAACCACTATCTTCCAGGGATGCCCAAATCTACTGTCACATTGCCTATTACAGATCTTCTATTATATGTCTTGAACGTAAGACCAGTGTCTCTGTGCTGAGAGTCTACAGTCCGTTTAAAAGGATCCTTCCCCAGAACTGCGTCTTTCACCTTCTCCCCACAGTGAGTTAATAGCTCTGTCCATCACTTGCACATCAAGTCAGGTAAGTAGTTCCTCTTCTCAAAAGCTTTCCTCAGTTTCTCCATCGGTGTCTGCTCACCATCCCAAAGGCATTTATATTCGTTATAATAATATTCTAACACGTCCTTCCTTACCACTGGACGAGGAACTCTTCCTCTGCACTATTCATTTATGTTAAGACTGCAAATAATGACGTTATTTTTGTGGGGTTTTTAAAAATATGTTTTAAATGTGCTACTATTTTCTATTTATCAGCAAGTTGGAGAAAGTAAGCGTAGAATAAAAGTCTGGGATAAGGACTGAAGTTGGAAGGAAGAACTAAGGGCTTGTGTATGCCAAAGAAATGTTCAGAGAAACCTGAAAAGTTCTGTTTATGCCCTTGTGTATCTAAAGAGGTCTGGGGCAGGGGGTCAGTGTGGCAGAGTGCCTTGCCAAAATTTCAGGAGTTTGGAAAAGCCATAAAGATACATAAAACCCTAATTACATGCATTAAAGGGAATCTCAATCATCATAAATTATAAAATTCCTTATTGCAACAGAAAACACTACCTGGTCATTTGTACGAGTAACCCCTATACAGAGTGTCTTCCAGAATCCTAAAAAAGGAGTGAAACCAAGCAGGAGGAGGTTTTGTTCTCCTTGTTAGATGCACTGAGGGGCTCCTACCTGAGAGACAAGATGAGCAGAGGAGACAGTTAGGATAAGAATGCATGCTCTGAGTCAGTGACATTTAGCAAAGTGATTAGGCAGTGACATTAAACAAGCTTCTAGGCTATTTCCAAGTGATTTCTGTGGGCACCTGAGTTGCTCAGGAAGGCCATGTTTGGGGCCGGGGAAAAAAGACTCTTTTTTAGTTAAGTTTGTAATAGGAAGTTCAGGAAAGAATTGTTTGTTTTTTTCACCAGTATACCTTTTTCTCAGTTAAAATGGATGTCTTTTTACCTTAAGGAGCACAATGAAGGAAAAATATTTGACCAGAATAAGTAGGAAGAGGACATTAAAGGTGTTTTCTAGAGTGAAACTGTCCATCTCTGACTCTTGCTTCTCGAGGCAAGTCTGTCAGAGTGAGGACATTTGATCTCTGTAGTCTCCCCTCCAAGTAGTTTGTAAATAATCAATGAATATTATCAATTATAGTAGTATCAACTACTAAAGATAATGTCCCACTTTTTCAATAAAAAATTGAAGCTTAGAATGGTTAAGTAATTTTTCAAACTTTACAGAGACAGAAAATGGCAGAGCTGTGGTTCAAACTCAGGTCTACCTACCATCAGCTCATAATCTTTTTATGACTCCTCTCAGCCATAAATTCCTCTGTAGCCCCCACTACTTTCTCAATGTTAACAAAAGTCATCTTGGGAAGGATTTTACCTGGGGATCAACAATGCAACTGCAAGAGGAAGCCCTGAGTGGGTCAGGGTCCTTCAAAGGCATTGAAAGTTTCCATGGAGCCACTCAAGAATTCTCTCAAGGAGACACTTTGAGTTTTTGTCATAGAGTAGACAGAAAGAAAAAAGAAAAGAGAGCTATTGTTGCCCCTGAATAGATTTAAATGATTCCCAGGGAAATTTTTGATCAAGGTCTGATCTTTCATTGCTTCTGTTTTCCAAGTGGACCCAGTAATGTACCATTTGGTAAAATAAAGATACCATCAAAATAAAGATATCATCACTTGTCCATCTTGATTAACCACAGTACAGGTACTCAGTCCTCACTTAAAATGCCTGGGAATTCGGAAATTGTCACTGATTGCCTACTCCAAACTTAAAGAACCTCTTGGATCTACTCTAATTCAGACTACCTTGGAAGAACTGTCACAGTTTTCAGATTTATTTCTGGGCTATCTCTTAGTATGTGGTAAGGATGAAAATATGCAGTGAATAACAAATAAGTATATCAAAAGACACTGTATCATGTGTCATCAGAGAAATGCAAATTAAAATAACAATGAGAGATGACTACACACTTATTAGAATGACCAAAATCCAGAACGTTGACAACACCAAATGCTGGTAAGGATGTGGAGCAACAGAAACTCTCATTTATTGCTGGTGGGAATGCAAAATGGTACAGCTGCCCTGGAAAACAGTTTAGCAGTTTCTTACTAAATTAAACATATTATTACCATATGATCCAGCAACTGCACTGCTTCGTATTTACCCAAAAGAACTGAAAACTTATGTCCACACAAAAACCTGCACACAGTTGTTTATATCAGCTTTATTCATAATAAAAGCAAAACTTGGAAAGCAATCAAAATGTCCTTTAGTAGATGAATGGATAAACTGTGGTACATCCAGGTAATGGAATACTATTTAGCTATTAAAAAGAAATGCTATATCAAGCCATGAAAAAAAAACATGGAGGAAGCTTAAATGCATATTACTAAGTGAAAGATGTCAATCTGAAAAAGCTGCATGTTGTATGATTCCAACTACATGACATTCTGGAAAAGGCAAAGCTATGGAGATAGTTAAAAAAAATTAGTGGTTGCCAGGGATTAGGGAAGATGGAGGGATGAACAATCAGAGCACATATTTTTAGGGCAGTGAAAATACTCTGTATAACACTATAATGGCAATTTACAAATTTAAATTATACATTTATTATAATTTTTAGATTATAACTTTGTCCAAGTCCATAGACTGTACACCACCAAGTGTGAATCCTTTTGCAAACTATGGACTTTGACTAATGATAAGGTGCCAGTGTAGGTTCATTAATTGTAACAAATGTACCACTCTGCTGGGGTATGTTGATAGTAGGGGAGGCTATTCATGTGTTGTGGGAGAGAGCATATGGGAAATCTCTATACCTTCTGCTCAGTTTTTCTGTGAATCTAAAATTGTTCTAAAAATGAAGTCCATTAAAAATATACAGTGAGAACCACACATAAACAAATATTAATTTGGGTCCAGCTGTGCTTCAGTCATTAGGATAAGTGCTGTGAAGATCATCACACAGTGAGCAAAATACAGTCCTGCCCTTCAAGCAGAAGTCCATCACCCACTTGGGTGGATCCAGCATGTTTACATGGGAAAGGGGTATTGCAACCTATAAAAAATACTGCTGATAGTTTGCATTCTTGCTCAGCAAATACTCTCCTCTCCTTCCCGCTGTGGGTGGAGGGGACTTCCCTACCCTGTTGATCATGGGCTTGGTCATCTAACTTGATTTGGCCATGGAATATTCGTGAAAGTGATTTGAACAGAAGACTTAAAAGTACCTGTGTTTCTGGCTTGCTTCTTTTGCATCCAGGGACCTGGGGCATGACCTAGGTAACCACTGCCCTTTGGGTGCATGGAGTAGACTTGAGTCCAATTTGTCATCTGGGCGTGGCATGTGATGACAGAGCTGTGAAGCAGAGCTGCCACCCGTGCCCAGCCTAGATCAGATGAACCATTGTTGACTCCAGACCCTCAAGCATAAGAACAAATGCTTACAGTTTTAAGACACTGATTTTTGCAGTGGTTTATTACATAGTAATTACACACTAAAACAAACATCAAACAAGCAGCAGCACCTAATAATAACTGTGTGTGTGTGCGTGTGTGTGTGTGCACATATACACACTTTTATGATCAACATTGACTTTAAAAGGAGATAGAAATTGAAGTGGAAAGTTGGAAGTGGGGGAGATTTTAAATAGCATAGAGGAAGATAGAGGACCTTTCCAGTGAAAGAAAAGATATGTATGTAACTGAAAATGGTAAGGTGATTTGGGGGGTCCAGTAAACAAACCATTTTGGCTAAAGCAGAAGATTTTTGCAATATTCTCATTTTGGCATAAACTGCAAAGGTATGTTGGAATGTACTCGTGAAAGACTCTGAATGTCACCTGGGAAAATCTGACATGTATCCTGGAGAGACGGTTTATTAAGACTGAAGCTGCTTGATAATATGAGATTGAACAGGACACTTCAAGCAAAAGCTCTTTGCACATGTATTAGACACAGGAATTGGAGGCAATTCTTAGGCAGAGTGATTTCAAACAGGAGAGGAAATAACGCCTTTCACACATAATGAAATAGGTTAGGGTGAGACAGCCCGCCCTGCTATGTTATGTGTTTATTATTTAAAGAAGGAGGCACAAGTGTAGTTCTAATAAAGATATTTTTGAGGTTCAAAAGAGGGACAATTTGAGTCAAGACATAGATCAATAGAGGAGGCTGAATTAAACATCAGTCTGTAAATTGCCAAAACAAGGAATGTTCTAAATCACCTACTTGTTAGTTATTTAAGAAAAAAAAAGGGGGGGGGATAAGGATGGTAGCCTGAGGCTGGATTTTCCTCTGAGGTTCTCAGAGCTACAGGAACCACTGTGTCCAAATGATGTGCTTCCTAACGGAGAGAAATCATCTCCAATGGTTCCTGAAGCTAAAATCTTGATCCCTTTTGCAATAAACTCCCTAATCCTACAGCAAAGGAAACTAGTAAAGTTCAGGGAGAAGGACGGGGACAGTGTGAGTCAGGAATTTCAGTCGAGACACAAAGGACTGAAGTTCGCAATTGCAAATGACAGTCTCAATCTGTCAGTCAGAGGAAGGGAAGAAAGGGCATTTTAAGCAGAATTCTTTCCTGGGAGAAACTGACTGGAAAAAAATAAAAGAGCATGCCCAGATGACCAGCACCTAAGGGACTATGAGATGGGCCTGAAGGAAGTCGGGCAAAAGAAGATAAAATAAATCTCACGTGCACTGTTTCTTATTGCCGTTCCTCTTTGCGTGGTTGCTATGGGAACAGTGTTCCAGGAGCTCTCTAAGGCTGTGTCTATCCAGTGCAAAGGGATCAAGCATTTGGGCTGAAATGACCAGTCAGTTTAATCCAAGTGGTTTGATTGATTTATTTCTAACTCATGCCCCCCTCCCCTCCCCTCCAGTCAGATTGAGTAATTGTGTAACTGAATTCAGTGAGATCTTGCAGAAATAAAACTAGCTTACCTGATGTATATATTTGTTTTCTAGAATATGCCTTCCCCTAGTAGGACCCTGTGAGGTCTGGGATGACAAGCAGCAACAGAAGACATGGAGAGTGTCTGTGAAGACGGGAAAGAGCTAGCTGAATAATTCACAGGTTGGTGTCAGGGATCTAGGCACACTCACACACTGAGGAACAGGGAAAAGCAATGCACCAGAGGTCAAGTAGCCAAAGAGAAAAAGAACCAAGAGATAATAGTTGCTCAAGACAAGCAGAGACCTGAGAGAGATGGAGGCACCATCACAGAGGAGACCTGTCCAAGTCAGAGGCTGCTCATCAAGCCACTGCTTGGGCTGTTACCAAGGGACCCTCCTGCCACCTTCTCCCTGTAATTCAGTCGATCGTCTCTGAGTCTGGCCACACATCAGTAGCCTGCATCCTCCGTCTGGCCCTGACTTGACGTAGGTCACGCTTCTGGATAGGTGATGCCTTCACAGCTGCTCATTTCCATCAGACTCTCAGAAACTCACATCCTGGGCACCTTCGCTGACTCTGCACCGAGGAATTACTCCCTTCCACCTCAGATCTGTCAACCCAGTATACGAGGCAAAACTTCTCAATTTCTCCACCCTCAGTGCCTACCTGCTGTCTGCCTAGAACTCAGCCTGACTCTTTCAAGATCAGAACCCTGGGCTAACCAGGAATCAGAACACCATCTCTTGTCTAGTCAGTGTTAGTGGTTTGCAAACATTTTTATTTTTTGCCAAAGAAGGAAATAATAAAAACGGATGACCACACACATGGCATTCAAGACAGCTGAACATATAAAACCAGTATTCACCCAGGAGTCCCTCTTGGTGGGAAGTATTGAAGATGTGTAAGTATGAAGCGGTCATGAGTATAGCTGGCCTTTGATGCTATGAAGCAGGCTTGGAGCACTTTCCTCCTCGTGTATTGTCCTGCACCTTCATTGGCAGGACCCTCTCTCTCCCTAAATCTGTGCCACTCCAGATACCCCAACCACATTCTCTATGACTGAGCAGCTTCTTGGCAATGCAGCTTATCAAATGCATGACCCCTGTGCCCCATTCCTGACCCAGGCCTTTCTTCAGGGAAATGTGTGATGATTGAGAAATTAGGTAAAACCACCCTGCCTTAGGCAAATTATTCCATGAGTGTCCCTTCTATTTCAATTGTGGAAAACTCCTCAGAAAAGGAAATCAGAGATTGTTGAAAATGATATTCCTAATAAGGCAGGGAAATTATCTCTATTTTTCAAAAAAGTGTGCTTGCTATTCTAGAGACTAAAACATGGCACCCTGCATATAAGTTGACCCTGCACAGGTCAACTTATATGCAGATTTTTTTCAATTAATATATTGGAAATTTTTCTGGAGATGTGTGACGATTTGAAAAACCTTTCAGATGAAACACATAGCCCAGAACTATCAAAAAACAATAAGAAAAAAGTTAACTGTATCATGAATAGATAAAATATATACAGATGCTAGTCTATTATATCACCCATAAAATACACATGAGTCTATTACAAAAAGTTAAAATTTATCAAAACTAGGCACACAGACACAGACTGAACATGGCACCATTCACAGTCAAGAGAAATGTAAACAAACGGAAAGATATCGTATTAAATCATACCTACATAAAATTAGCTGCAGCAATACTGTGCCGCTGGAATAGTTCTGTAGCCTCCTCCTATTGCTACCGTGGGAAGCTCAAGTGCTGTGAGCATCCACGTAAAATGCTGTGAGATGCTAATCATCACCATGTGAGCAGTTCGTCTCTCCAGTAAATTGTGTATCACAGTGAAGAGTGAACACTTGTGGTTCTCCCGTATTTTTCATCACGTTTAGTACATTACCATAAACTCTGAATAACACCATGCCACCCGTACAAAGTGGCCCTAGTGATGCTGGATTTGCTCCCAAGACGCAGAGAGAAATCATCACATTTCAAGAAAAAGTTGAATTGGTTGGTATGTATCATAGATTGAGGTGCATTAGCCCGCCATCTCAAGATAAATGAATCCAGCTGTAAAAAAAAAAAAAAAAAAAAAAGGAAAAGGTAAAGGAAGTCCGTGAAGCCATCACCATAGCTATGCCAGCAGGCGTGAAAATCTTGCACATTTTGTAAAATACTTTTCTTATCTCATATTGAAAATGCAGCTTTTATGTGGGTGCAGAATTGTTATAAGAAAGGCATACCTACAGACTAATATGATTCAAGAAAAAGTGAAGTCATTATATTACAACTGAAAGCAAGCAGAAGGTGAAGAGATACAAAATTGGAGCATTTAATGCCAGCAAAGGATGGTTTGATACTTTCAGAAAGAGGTTTGGCTTAAGAAATGGTAAGATAACAAAAGAAGCATCTTCTGCCAACAAAGAGGTAGAGGTGAGTTCTCAGATGCCATCAAGCAAATCATTGAGGAGAAAGGTTATCTGCTTGAACTGATTTTGAGTATAGATGAAAGTGCCCTATTCTGAGAAAATACATATCACAAAGGGTATTTATTAGTAAGAAAGAGAAGAGAGCACCAGGATTTAAGCAGGAAGGGACAGGCTAACTATTCTGGTTTATATAAATGCATTCGGTTTTATGATCAGGACTGCCCTTATCTGTAAAGCTGCTAACATCCAAGCCTTGAAGGGAAAAAATAAACACTAGCTGTCCTGTCTTTTGGTTGTACAACAAGAAGGTCTGGCCAATGAGAACCATTTTCCTGGATTGGTTCCATCAGTGTTTTGTCCCTGAAGCCAGAAAGCACTTTGCCAATGAAGGACTCCCTTTTAAAGTTCTTTTGATATTGGGCAAGGCCCCTGGGCACCCTGAACCCCAAGAGTTCAACATTGAAGACTTCAAAGTGGTCCACTCGCCCCCAAACACAATGTCTCTAACTCAGCCTCTAGACCAGGAGGTTATAAGGAACTTCAAGGCTCATTACACATGGTACTCTATGGAAAAGATTGTCAACGTTATGGAAAAGTTATACCATTGTTGTTATAGAAAAAGCCCTGAAAACCATCAAGCTTGAAACAAGAAGTCCCTACTGGGGAGAAGAGTGTCCAGACGCTGTGCATGACTTCATGACTTCACAGGATTTATGACAGAGCCAACCAAGGAAAGCATGAAAGAGATTGTGGATATGGCCAAAAAGGTACAGGGTGAAAAATTTTCAAACTACAGATCTTGAAGAAATTCAAGAACTAATAGACACCACATCCAAGGAATTAACAGAAGACCATTTAATGGAGAGGAGGAGGAAAACATAGAAGCCACAGTGCCAGGAAATAAATTGACATTAGGCAGTCTGGTAGAAGGTTTCCAAGGTTTACTTAAGACTGCTCTTGACTTCTTTTAGGATATAGATCTTTCTATGATATGGGCACTGATACTAAACTGTACTGTGTAGAAACATTTTTTTTAGAGAAATAAAAAAGCAAAAAGAAACTACGATGTATTTCCATAAAGTTACGCTGGGTGTGCCTGCCTCCCCTGCCTCCCCTTCCACCTGCTCCATCTCTCCGGCCTCCGTCACCCCTGATACAGCCAGGCCAACCCCTCCTCTTCCCCAGCCTACTCAGCATGAAGACGACGAGGATGAAGACCTTTATGATGATCCACTTCCACTTAATGGACAGTAAATAATTATCATTCCATACAGTTAATAAACTCACCTGTTGTGTGTGTGAGTGAATGTCTTCTGTAACTGTAGGGCAGGAAATACATGAGGTATTTTTGTGTCATCATCATCATCACACAAGCATTCATCGTGTAGAACGTTGTGTGTAAGACGTGTATTGACATGGATAGCTTATACTTACATAGACATAAGGTGAGTGATATTTAATATAAAACTAATAATGTGTTAGTTTTCTTACCAATTTATACCTTTGCTTTTAAAGAATTACAGTACTATACAGTATGCCTCTCTCTCTCTCTCTGTCTCTCGTAACCAGGGAAACTGCATATCAGACTATCATCGCAGGTAAGTAGTTTTAAACAATGTAGCGATGTTTCCAATACTATATTACAGATATGAATGCAATATTGTATGGCAGAAAAATTTTATGACAATTCATTCGTTAGTACATAGGAAGCAAACCATGGAGCAATCGTGTTGATCACACTAGGCATAAAGCAATCCTGTTGATACTTCTCCACTATCAGTGCATGAATTGTTATACCTATAAATAAATATAAATTTCTTTTTCACATTATCTTTTCATTTTCGATGTCTAGTGTTAAAAATATGTACAATGTATACAGTGTTTTGTATCATATAAGATAATATTGATTGGTGCTGACATAATTCATCTTGTAAACACATGACTAAACTTGCAGTACCAATAAAGACAGTACAGTACTGAAGATGTATTTTATCTCCTTTATGATTTTCTTAATCAATATTATTAAGAAATATTTATTATTATAAGAATAAAATAGCTTAATAACTTTATTGTAAAAATACAGTATATAATAAATAAACATAATATGTGTTACCTTGACCACTTCTGTTACCAGTAAGTCTTCCAGTCAATGGTAGGCTATTAGTTAAGTTTGGGGGGAGTCAAAAGTCATATGTGGGTTTTCTATTGTGCAGGGGGTTAGCACCTCAACCTCTGCATTGTTCAAGGCTCAAATGTATAAGTATTAAAAAAAGTAATAATGATAATGATAAATAATATCTGATATGCCATTGAAGTTTATAAAATGCCTTCATATGCATTATCTCCTTCATTTCCACTTTAACCTAGAAGGTATATTTAACTTTACAGCTGAGACTCAAAAACTTTAAATACCTAACCTGGGCTTTTTGACTCGAAAGTTCATCCTCTTTTGGCTACCTTTTCATGAAATCTTTGATTCTCTAAATGTATACTTTCCTGTTGTTCCAGTTGGTGTTTTTATAGCAGTCATTTTTCTTCTTCCATTTTGCATATAACTGCCTGATAAGCTATGAACTTAGAGTTGGCTTTGCCTCTAAATAATAAATTTAATAAATTAATAAAATTAATACATTTATATTTAAATTTATTATTAGAATCTTTCTCAGAGAAAGACAAATACTGTATGATCTCATTTTATTGAGGAATCAAAAAAAAACCTAACTCATAGAAAAAGAGAGTAGACTGGTGATTGCTGGGGAAAGGCGGCAGGGGAAGAGGGGGTGAAGGGTTGAAGGTGGTCAAAGGATATACATTTCCAGTTATAAGATGAATAAATACTCAAGATGTAATGTACAGCATGATGACTATAGTTAACAATAATGTATTTTCTATTTGAAAGCTGCAAAGAGAGTAGGTCTTATAAGTTCTCATCACCAAAAAAATAATTGTAACTATGTGACTGATGAGTGTGTTAAGTAACCTTATTGTGATCTTTTCATAATATATATGTATATCAAATCATTACATTGTATATCTTAAAATTTATACAGTCATATGTCAATTACCTCTTGATAAAGCTGGAAAATAAAGTTTTCAGGAGGTTGTGCATATACAAATTTGCTTATATTTTATATTAAACATGTTGAATTTTCTGAGTCTTAAATAAATCTTGTATCTCCTGCAGTTTTTCTTGTTTTTAATAAAATACTCCCCCTACTTATCTTACCTAGAAAAATTACTTTAAAATTCTGTGTATCTCCCTAAAACCAGAGCTCAGATTTGGCAACAGACATTGCAGGGCACTGTGAACCAGCTGGAATCACTGATCACAAATGAGGAGGCGATCAAGGCCTTATTCGAAATGTGGCAAGATTTATGGATTCAGGGCTTTAATTACTTTGATCAACTGCTAGGTTGTTTTCTGGGGTGTATTTGTGTGTGTGCCTTATGTGTGTATGCATGCATGTACACAGCACTCACTGGGGAGATGATGGAGGGATGGGTGGTCTGGGGAGTGAGGCCTGTGCTCTGCTTGTTAGGCATGTAAGAATATTCCAGCGTTTCACAAGTTTGATTGCTTTTCTTTCACATTAGCATAACGCAATAACGACGGTGATCTTTAAGAATTTAATTTGGCAGAGGACTAATTCATAAGTTGATCCACTTATGGTATTTTCACCTAAAAACAATTAATAATAACAGTGGAGATGTTCTAATTTAAAAATCAACGTTTGCCCAAGAAGAATGCGTTTCTCCATGGATTTTCATAATGATTTTATTATGACTAGAATAGGACACATCTTAAATACCTAACTGAATGATAGATCACATTCATTCTGAATGTGTTATGTAAATTACATGTTATTCTGCAGGATGGGGTGGGGATGTTCATTTTATTGTTATGGGCAAAAATCACCTCCGATGCCTCCTTCAGAGCTGAACACCAAAAGCAGGTCTTCAGGGCTGAGAGAGAGGAACCTTATAATTCCACTTGGGATAAATCTCATGAGACACAAGGCTTAGGACTCTGCTCCTTATTGGTCTACCACTAACAAGAAATACTCGTAGTTTCCTTCCAGAAAATAACTGGATAAGTAAATTTCTCCATGAACAGTAATATACACTCTATACTAAAGCAGTTTTAATCCAGGGACTTGTAATATGCTAAACTGCTCACATTAGGTGATCTAATAAATGCAGATTAAAGTAACGAGCTGTTAGGTATTGAGTGGGTGGACACAGGTTTTCTGTCAACGGGGACCGAGCTGTAGCCTCTCTTTAAATAAAGCTTTGAAAATTGATTAGTAATTCTGCCACTTCCTCCCAGGCACGGAAAGGTAGAGAAAAGAGGAAGAGACTCTTACACCTCCTCTTTCCTCAGTAAAGACTGCAGCCCTGAGCTTGGACCCTCCTTACACATGCTTCCAAATGGTCTAGATTCCAAGAGACCCGGAGAAATAAGGAACAGGACCACGTGCCCCTTGGATTATGTGCAGGGGGAGGAGGGGAAGACGAGTGGGCCCAGAGCACTGGGGGAGTGAAAGGAACACAGCATAAAAGAGAGACCGTCCTCTCTTCCTTGGATGCTTCCTCCTGTCCTCAGCTTCAGAGGCCTTTTTAGCCAGCCTCCACCTCTGAAATTCTGAGCAAATAAGGAATATCTACACACCACCTTCAGGCTGGGATTCTCCTGTCCTGAATTATCCTGACATACATATAAGAACCAAGGCCTGTACTTGGCCACCGTCTACAGTTCACAATGCAAATGCTCCATCATCCTCTGTCCAGCTCCCCTCACAACCCCACACAGGACCCACACTCCTGACACCTCCTAGCAGGTACCTGAGACCAAGAGGAATGCTGCTATGATCTAGCACAGAGGTATCAGCCTGAAAAAACCAATCTTCCTCCAATGTACTTCACCACAACTTAACTCCTACCATGTGCTAGGTTTGATGAGAAATTTAGAGTAAATAGGAACTATTATGGCCTTCCAGGCACTCATAGCCTCCTAAAAGAATGAGATGAGTATTCAACAATATTTTATCAAGACAGAAATTAGGTCAATAAAAGAGGTAGCCACAAAATGCATGGTGGGATTAAAGGGGTCACATCAAGGGAAGAGAGAGAGCACGGAGCCCACTCATTGCTAGTCTACAGGCCACGCTGGACACCTTGGCTGGATGGTTCTTTGTTATGGGCACTGTCCTGTGTACTGTAGGATGTTTAGCAGATCCTTGACCCCAACACACGAGATGCCAAGAGCACTGCCCTCCTCAAACATGGCCATCAAAAATGTCCCCAGATGCTGCCGCATGTCCTCTAGAAGGTGAAAAATCACTCCCAGCTGAGAGCTACTTGACCAGCACCTTGGACGAATGACACTGATTCTGTGTACACTAATCTGAACAATACTCAGGCAGTGATTTTTTTTTGTAAATCCTCCTTAACCTGTCCCATCCTGCCGCGGGTACGTGCAGAGGGATGTCACAGGACCGGTGGCGATGGGGTCCTTGAAGAGGTGACTTTTTCTTATTTCTTAGAAAATCTGGTCAAAAAAATATGTGTTAGCACCGACTGCCTGCCATGTGCTGTGTTAGGGGCTCACTTCCCCAGCTGCTGAGAGTATTCCTGGAAGACAGCGCTAAGCTGTTGTCCCTCTTTGGTGACCCCATTGGCTGGAGAAGCCTGCCTCACCCAAGGTCACACCTCATCACTAGGGCTGTATGAACTCAGTCACCCCTTTACTTCCTCCACTCATGTCAACCAAAGGGCCATAGCAGCCCCAGAACTCCCTGTGGGGCTCACCTAGCTTCTCCCTCTGCCTTAACCCATTTCTCTTCCTTCCCTTCCACAGATGTTGGTCTCAAAAAAAACTCCCTAAGAAACACCCTGCTTGCTGTTCTCTGTCTCAGAGCATGTGTCCCAGGGGACCCAACCTATAACAACGTACAAGGCACAGTCCCTGATCCTGGGTGTGCGTGGTCACGTGGATGGAGACATTTTCATTTCCAGGGGCTGTATTCTGGGGCTCTGCCTCCACTCACAGCCTTTCCCTCATGAACCTCACCTGGACCTGGTGTTCCAAAACGTTGGCTCAGCAGGTAATTCCCCTAAACAATGTATTCAGCATGCAATGGTCCTCCCAAGCAAAAGATTAAATCCCAGTGAATTCCCCAATAGAAAAACAATTAGAGGCACAATTCTGTGGACCTGGAGACAGTTCTTTCCTACCCCCACCCATCCCCTGGCTTGGCCAAAGACACGGGGCTTTATCCTGCGCAGGAAACAATATCACACACCACAAATCCACTCCTGGTTCCTGGCCACCACTGGGAGAAAATTCACTGTTCTGCTTTTTGCTTGGGAAGGATCAAAGAGCTGACACTCCACAGAGGCAGAGCTGGAGCTTTGAAGTCCACCTTCTGGTCTAATTTCCTGCAGATTGGCTTTTAACTTCTGCTTCTTTCAGTCCAATTTTAACCGAAATGCTTCATCCGCTCTCTCTCTGACTACCCTGAATAACTGGCTCCTCTCTGCCCTTTTGTCCTCCTGATTTTCACCTCTTGCCCCAAATAGAAGAGGCTTTTCAGCATAAAGTTAGGAAAGGAGGCCAGGGCAGTGTACAGTGAAATTTCCACTTCTGGCAGCAGCAGGTCTGCCCTGTGCAGAATCAGAAAATAAACCAACCGAATTCATGGCCCCAAGCTCTCTTTTAGGGACTCTCTTCTCGCCCTGGTCCCAAGGCTCCACTGTGCACTACCTAGGCACCTCATTCAGGTGGCCCTCGTGCCCTCTGCACTTCCCAGCCTCCTTTTTGGCTCATTTAAACCTTCCTGCTTCCATACCATGCACTAAGTGTTGGGGAACACGGTGGGCCAGTGCCACAAGTGGTAAAAGAATTTACCAGAGACAAAGAAAGTTCAAGAGGTAAAGGGAAGTTTAATGGATATGCTGCTGCAGAGACAAGCTGCTGCCACACAGAGGAGAGGTGCCTGTGTGAGCACCAGGCGTGAAAGCTTAGGGCCTTCTACGGGAAGGGGCTGGTGAACAAAGGGGGTTGTGTGATCAGCTCGTGCACTAGTTTTTGGCTGGTGTTGGGTGAGGTGAGAGAGTTGGGTCTGTGAAGAGACAGTGAGATTTACAACTGCAGCAAGGAGGAAACATGGGCTGAGACAGGTCAGCCTGAGCTCCGGTGAGGCTCGCCACTTCCCAGGGCTGTTCATTCTGCCAGGGAGACACACATCAGAAAAGGACGTGCTTTGAGTGGTTTTTTTTTTTTTTTTTTTTTTTTTTTTTTGGTGGGGGGTGGGTAAGGATTGCAGGCAGAATTCGAGCCCAGGAACCGGGGTTGCAAGGCTTCAGCAGACACCAGTTGGCACCTCACTAAGCCCCTGGTAGGTTCCAGGAAGGCTATTTCTAGAAACAAATTTGAGGTTTGGTACAACTGCATCATAGTGATTTTATACGTTATTCCTCCCACAGGGCATTTGCAGTTTGTATTTATGTATCATTTATATTTACACATCAATCCTTAAGCCCCAAGAATGTAGGAGCAAGCGACGTTGGGGTTTCATGAAGCACAAAAGGGCCATTTGTGGGCAAGGTAACACTGTCTCCATTCTGTAAATCACACACGACTGAACATCAACTCCAGCCAGTCTGAACAATGAGCCAGGGCCTCCCCTCTCCCTGTCACTCGACAGCTGTGCAAATTGGCCAGCCGGGTCTTCTGTCACCATGCATGTGACCATTACTAGGCAGTCAACTGAGCCAAGCAAACAAGTGGGCAAATTCACTTCATGGAAATAAAATCAGGCTGACTGGACTGAGCTGACCCATTTATCTTGGCTACACTGGAAAAGGAACCGACTCACCATTTTTCTTTTCCCTTTGGTTTCCCACACTGACTTCTGTAAAGCCTATTCAGCACTTGCCATGAGGTTTAATTAAAAGAAGCTCATAACAAATCAGCAGCAGATAATACAAGGGCACAGAGTTTTCTCAGGGGGATAGATGCACTGGCCTTTCAAGCAACCCTCACTATCACTGTCCTCAGATCTTCATAAAGCTGGGCTCTGTGGTGCAGGGGACCCGAGGGGACAGCGGAGGAAGAGCAGGGCTGAGAGAGAATGAGAGGGACAAACAAATGTTTATCAGCCTCACAGATAACTGTACTCAGTCAACCAAATCCCACCTGAGAGTGAACAAGAGGAGGAGAGTCAGCAGGGTTGTAAAGACCCAACACTTCAGTCCCAAGCCAAGTCCAGGCCCAAGCAACTCTCGTGAGCCAGGCTTTGGACACATCTTCTCAGGACTAAGGGTCACACGCTGGCCCCTGTCTACTCTCAGTGGTCTCTGAAGGGACAGCACAGGTCCAATTAAGGTGAGGAAGCCACTTTGCCTGCAAAAGAAACATAAATCCCTGGAATATGAGTCTGTGAGAGATGCTTGTGACACCTTGTCTCAGAGCGTTCAAGTTTGTTTTCCACATTAAATCTTCTTGTCTTCCTGGAACAATAACTGTAACTAACACATGTGCAGCTGAGCTAGTTGGAGTAAGAATGAAGCAATCAACAAACTTATCATACCTCTCAACTCCTTACTCCAAATTTGCCTTATCTTTTTTTTCCTTTTCACCTTTAATTATAATGTTATATACATTCAGGGCTCACCACCAGTCTTCTGCCAAAATTTTTCCAATCATCTCTTATTTTTTTCTGTATTTTAGTAGGATCCTTAGAAAGGACTCACAAGACAATTACAGTTGACCCTTGATCAAGGCAGAGGAGAGAAGAGGTTAGGGGCATTGACCTCCACACAGTCGAAAACCTGTGTATAACTTTACAGTCAGCCCTCCAAATCCAGGTTTCCACACCCACAAATCCAAACAACTGCAGATCATGTAGCACTGTACTTTCAATAAATACACGTACATATTTATTGAAAAAAATCACCTATGAATGAACACACACAGTTCAAACTCTGCTGTTCAAGAGTCAACCATACTTCCTGATTCCTTCCCAAACTGTCTACCTGGAGTCTCCATAATTTGAGGTCTGACAGTCTGTTCTATGAGACTCTCTGCCCCTGTGCTCTTCTGCTGCCCCTGTGCAGGTAACTACGACCTGACCCTAGTCCTAGTTCTCCTCCCAGCAGCATCGGCTTCAGTTTCAGCTCTTGTTCTCTCAGCTTCGGCTTCTCTCCTGAGGGGCCGTATTGTGGGATCTTCCTGCAGTCAGCATCCTGAGTGCCTGAGCTCGTCCAGCCCTGCCACCTGCCACTCCCAACATCACTTCCCACGCAGCCCAGCTCCCCAGATACTTCTGGCTGCCATTAGACACTATTTGGAGTTCCCATACTTTATGTGTCCTCTTTGTTTCATTGAAAATGAAGTTTGTGTGTGTGTGTGAATCAATTGTCTTCATTCTGTTACATTCCCTGGGTAAGAAAGGAGAAGGCTCCGAGCTAACCTACCATCTTCATACCAGAAGTCCTGCCAACAGCTCTTGAGGAGGCCCAGTCCTGGGCCTTCACTCACAAGAGCCTCAAAGTTATAAAACAGCTACCCACATCAGTCAACTCCTCTCTTGGATGGTATGAATGTGAGTTACACATAGAAAGACAGTCACTCAGTAGCGTTAAAGTAGGTAAAGAGAGGCTTGGAGAGAGAGGGGTGCTGAGTCAAGAGAAAATGAGCTGCTAAAGAGGGACATTTCATCTTAAAACTATTCTAATTCTTCTTAAGGCTTCCTCTTATCTGCTGAGATGTGTTCTTCAACTATCTCTGATTCTCAAATTTTCTCCCAAAAACACATCACCTGTTGCAGCCACTGTGTCTCAGAACCTGGAAGAGTTTACCAAGCTCTACATCCATGGCACCACAGTCCTCTGGCTCTCTTCCTACATCTCCGACTAGCTTGCCATTTTTCCTTGGCTTTTTTCTCCTCCCACTTCCTTTTATAGAAATCAGTGAATAGTCCATCCCTGGTTCATGGCAGCCTTTTCCGTTCGCGTGTGTTTTATTCTAGGCAAATGACAACCCTTTCCTCCAGTTCCCACTTCTCTTCCATGACCATTTGCATGTCCCTCTGCCTACCGGGTCTCTCTTATAAGCACCCATATTATTCCCAAAGTTAAACCCATTAGAACCTCCAGTCTTTTTACCCAATATCTCAGCCTGACTTCAGTGCCTATTTTAATCATTTATTTCCCCTGTCTCTCACTCCCCCACCATAGCTAGGTTATTAATGATGACTCTTTGAAGAAGAGACTGCTAATGCTTACCTACATCTGTGTTCCCCTCTCCCTGCTACACCTGGACCTGGATTTCATTTTCCAGCCTCCCTTGCAGTTGGATCTGATGGAAGGAATGTAAGTGGAAGGAATGTGCACCACTGCCAGGCCTGACTCATAAAAAGAAGCAAATCTCACTTCCGCAGGTGATCTTTGTCCTCTTTCCCCATCTGCCAGCTAAACGGAGAGGAACAAAGGACTCTGCTTGATCCACACTGTACTACAATGAGAGCAAGAGAAACTTCATTATGTCAAGCCACTGATATTTTGGAGTTATGTGTTACAGCAATGGCGTCTATCATGACAAAAAAAATCTTTTTTATATTTTTGTATTTAATCTTTTTTTTACTAAATTTAATCATATTCTACCTACTTGCTTTTGTCACTTGAACATCATGTAAGTTCTTCCAAGTCTATTAGTATAAAGGTTACTCATTCTTGTTAATAGGGATGAAGTAACCCTATGTGTATGTGTGTATATATACATACACATATCCGTATTTCAGTATGTGTTCATGTGTTACTATAGGCAATATAACATTCTATATATTATTCAATAATTATCATAGATGAGCATTTTGTTTTCAGATTTTTACTACTACAAATGATGCTTCAGCAAACATCCTTGTACATCCTATGCGTGTTGACAGGGCTATTCTTTTGATCATTGAAAACCTTGGCTCCTCTTGTCTTTCCTCTTCAGCTTAATACCACTCCCAGTCCAATTTTTAGGCAACCCTCATCAACTTAATGTCCATTGTCACTTTCATGTATCATTGCACCCCTTGGTCACAACCCTAGTTCAGAATCTACTACATCTCGTCTGGACAATGGTGGCAGCCTGACTCTTCTTTTAAAATACATTAGTTTTGGAATGCTAGATTAAACACCTAATTTTTTGTCACTGACCCATTAGTAAATATTGTGACTTTCCTGGGGTGGGATAAATTGTGAGATTTTCTCAAATTTATTTTACTACAGTTTGGTTTTTCCCACCGAGCATCTTGCGTGATGTGTCTGGTGCACAGTATGGGGAGTGTTGTTCTATGTGACTCTCCATAACCAGTTTAGCAGATTTTGTTCTCTCTTTGCAACAAGGTGAATTTATGTCCCAGACACATAGTTGTAGAGCTTCGTCTTGCCTTTAAGTATCATAATCCCACACATCAATTGAAAACTGTTATTCCCGGACCATCACTGGAGAACATAGTGAGTAAGCCTGAGATAAAACATTATCATTTCAGGCAACTAGAGTGGGAAGAGGGCCAGGCAGATGTATGTGATCACATACGACAGGCCATAAATGACTAGCTTTTGCATGCCATGTGGAATTACTACCCCTAAGTAGTTACTAAAACTTATGGAGTATGGTTGTGTCCATATGATATCAAGTCATTCACGTCAAAAGTGAAAAATTTATTCAAGCTGTTTGTATCACAGAACATACATTTAAAAGAGAAGTTTAAGAAAGAAAATTTTAATGGCACTGACTGAGTGATGCTAAATCAATTCCTTTCTTTCAGAGAGAATTACAGAGAAAGTCGGTGTATCGGTCATTTGCCCATTTGTTCTCAAACCCATTATCTGCCCTCCCCCAGTCTCCTCTGGATTGCAAGGTACTACATTTCTTAGGCTTCCTTGGCAACTGGCATCTGGACATTTTTGGCCAAGGGGAGGAACCGGTGGGACAGCCAAGAAAAGAGATGGGAAGAAACCAGAATATTTTCTTTCTTGCTTGCTTTTGGTAGCATTTTAGCAGAAGGCTGTTTTTTCCCCCTGACTCAAACCACCACTAGGAGCCCCTCCTTCCGTGGTCCCAGGCCCTCTAGCAACCCCTCATCATGGTCTCACTCTTACAAATGGTCCTGCCCTCTGGATGCTGGAAACACACTTCCTCTCATTATCTTTCCAGCCCTAGGAGCTGATCTGTTGGAGTTATCAGTTGCTAGTCTCTGGATTTCCTCACTATTACCTATTTGATTCTTTTCCCCTGCCACATCTAACCAGTTCTTTTAATAAATTCCCTCTATACGAAATGCCTAAAGGGGTCCTTTTTTTCTGACTGGACTATGACTGATAAATGAAAAATGGAACAGATGACATGTTTTAGGTTATTAGTGGAGAGGCTATCAAATGGTCCAAAAACACTAAAAAAAAAAAAAAAAAAAAAAAGGAAAAGACTAAAATACAATATATTTGAGAGCAAGGAGGGAAAAAACCAGTAAAGTTTGTCACTGACTCAGGATGGCCATTCTGGCACATACCACAAATACTTATTCCAGACAACAGACATTGTCGCAACAGCAAAGTAAAATAAAATAAAATAAAATAAAATAAAATAAAATAAAATAAAATAAAATAAAATAAATAAAATAAGCAAATCAAGCAGCATGGTTAAGAAACTGGAAAACAGAAAGCTAGGCTACCTCAGTCTATTTGAGTCAGATTGCTTGAAATAGAACCCCATCTCCTTGGCTTACAAGCTATGGGAATTCGGGCAAGGTTTCTAGCTGATGCTTTATTCTCCTCATCTGTAAACCAACCACTAATACTACTTCAGAGGGTTGTTTTGAAAGTTACATAAATTAATGCATATTTTTTAGACTTGGAATATAGTAATTGCCATATTGTCAAGTTTAATCATTATTATTACAATTTTTAAATTATTATTATCATCATCATTATTGTTGCTATTGTTATTAATTCTAGGTTACAGAATTAATTAAAGTTAAGACTAGAGTCCAAAT
Source organism: Camelus ferus (assembly GCF_009834535.1). Classification (NCBI taxonomy): domain Eukaryota; kingdom Metazoa; phylum Chordata; class Mammalia; order Artiodactyla; family Camelidae; genus Camelus; species Camelus ferus. The sequence goes on from NC_045728.1 coordinate 18,657,750, forward strand.
ACATAAAGGAAACCATTTCTGTGTGAATCAAATACTTTGAAATAAGTATCTCTCTCATGCAAATATTCTTAGAGGTGAAAATTGTTCTTATAAAACATGAAGATATGTACAGTTTTACCCAGATATTCTCAGCAAGCTTGTTTCATACTATTAAGAGAAGAAGAAATTGGGAGAAGGATTGGAGAAGTTAAAGTTGTGTATCCCCTCCCTAGGAAATATAAAGAGGATTTTGTTCACTGTGGTAGGCATTAACACTGCTCCCCTCAATATGTCTAGTTTTCCACCATGTCCTGACCCACTTGTTTGGCAAATGAGTTTGAGAGGAAGAAATGTATCACTTGAGAGCCAGAGTGTGATCCACTTACCCCCATCCATCTTAGGTTCCTTTCTCCTCCAGCACCACAGCCAGCAGTGTTGTAAATGGTTGCTGCTCCATTCATCTGGGTGTCTGAGGGACCACACTAGAAATATAGCAAGAAGAAGATATAAACTTTGTTATGATAGGCCACTGATATTTAGGGATTATTTAATGCCACATGGTAATCAATAGGTTGTTTTGTAAATTTAAAAGCAAAGGAGAAGCAAAAAACACAAGCCAGAGATTATTATTATTCTAAGAACCATAAAAGATTCATCTCGCATTTAATTATTTTTGTTACCCAGTTCTTTCTCCACAGTGGTAAGCAATAAGTCCTTTTGAACTAAAAAGGACCTGTGGGCATGTCTTCAAAGGTAGAGGAAAGGAAGGAGTTGGGTATTATGCCTCATACAGTGGACAGGTTTATAAAAAGAAAGAGGAAGCAAAGTGAAAGATGGTGAAAAATGAAATGCAGACCCAAGGGCTTTGGGGAGAGAAAAGAAATATAGTTAAGGCATTTCAGGAAGAGAAAACAGATTTTCAAAAGGCAGGGGAGAAAGGAGCCATAGGGATCACTAGTGAAGTCTGTCAAACACTTAAGAAAAACATTATGCCAAGTCTCTACAGTCTATTCTAGAAGATAGAAGCACAAAGAATATGTCCTAACTCTTTCTATGAAGTCAAGATTACCCTAATACCCAAATCAGACAAAGATGTTATGAAGGAAAAAAAAGACCAACATGTCTTATGAGTAGATACAAAAATCTTCAATAAGATATTAGCAAGTCAAAACCAACAATATACTAAAAGAATTACATACCATGACCAAGTGGGATTTATCCCAGGTAAGCAAGTCTGGTTCAACATTCAAAAATCAGTTAATTTATTCTATCATATCAACACATAAGAAAAAAGTCATGAAATTACATAAATAGATGTAGTAAAATCATTTAACAAAATCTAACATCAATTCATAATAAAATTCTCAGTGAACTTAGACTAGATGGAAATTTCAACTAGATAAAGAACATCTGCAAAAAACCTATGGCTAACATCATACTTGGTGGTGAAGTAGAAACTTTCTCATTGATATCAGAAACAAGTAAGGATGTTCCTTCTCATCACTCCTTTTTCATATTGTCCTAGAAGTCCTAGCTAATGCAATAAGACAAGAAAAGTAAATAAAAGATATATGAATTGAGAAGGAAAAAATAAAACTGTCTTGATTCTCAGGAGACATGATCACCTATGTAGAACATCTAAAAGAACAAAATACTCCTGAAAGGAATAAGCAATTATAGCAAATAATAAGCAATTATAGCATATAAGGTTAATATGCAAGAGTTAATGCTTTTCTACATATTAGCAATGAATAAGTGGAATTTGAAGTTAAAAGTGCATTATCATTTACATTAGCACCTCAAAAAAGGAAATATTTAAACATAAATCTAACAAAATACATTAAAAAATCTATTTAAGGAAAAGTACAAAACTGATGAGAGAAATCAAAGGAGAGCACAACCATTTTGGAAAACAGCTTGGTAGTCTGTTGTAACACTAAGCGTGAAACTACCATACAATCTAGGAATTGCACTCTTAGACATTTTTCTGGGAAAAATTAAAACTTATGTTCACCCGAAAACCTGTAAAGAAATGCTTATATCAGCTTTATTCATAATAGCCCCAAATAGAAAACACAGTTATCCTTCAACGGGTGAATGTTTATTTAAAAAAAAACTATATTATATAGTTATAGTATATAATCACTTACATGGGGACGCTAAAAAATTAGACAAATGAACTTATTTACAAAACAGAAACAGACTCACAGACATAGAAAACAAAGCTGTGATTTCAAGGAAGAAAGGGATGGGATAAATTGGGAGTTAAAGATCTGCAGATACTAACTACTATATATAAAATAGATAAACAACAGATCCTACTGTATAGCACAGGGAACTATATTTAATGCCTTGTAATAGCCTATAATGAAAAAGAAAATGAAAAGGAATATATATATATATATATATAAATCACCATGCTGTACACCAGAAATTACAACAACATTGTAAACCAACTATACTTCAATTTAAAAAAAAAACCTGTAGTACATATATACCACTGACTGTACTGAATAATACAAAGGAATGGACTTAAAGCAAGAAAATCATAAAATTTCCCCACAAAGACCCTCAATTTCCACAAATATTAATACAGAATATCATCATCAGACAAAAAAATACCCTGTTATTCGATGGATCAAGTTAACTATGGGGAAAACACCCCCAAAATGACAGATGCAAAGGAATGTGCTATGTTGACCAAAAGACTATGAACATGAAGTTTGAAAAACCAGTACATCACCTTTTATTACACTTTTGTTAGCAATGGGGACAGGTCAAACAAGGACCAGAGCATCACACTTCAGTGTTAAACATCCACACAATGTGAATGTTAGTCTTTTAACTGTAAGGTCTGCTCTCTTCCCTAATTCCTGCAACTCTTTGAGCCTCACTCCTGCCTCACTGAGCAAACCCCTTCCTTAACAGAATAGTGGGAAGACATTTTCTTTCTCTATAATGAAATTGATGATAAATATTAATTTTATCCATAAAACATAGAAACAACAGGGTTTTAAATTCACATGTTGGCAAAAGACTACTGTTTTCTTTGTTAACTAATGTTTCAGAATTGGGCTTTCGACATTAAAGAAAAACTCACAAAGAAGATTCTATAAACTGTCCCTGAAAATTCTATCCCTAAACTGTCCTGAGATTTGCTAGCCAGCAAACTCAACATAAAATCTGAAAAAGAGATGTAAGTTTTCAATCTTCAAAATAGTGAAAAAAAAGGGTAGATATCAGGTTTCCATCATTCATTCATAATATTAATAATCAATGAAAGAAACTCTGCTCCATCAGTAGCTGCCAGGTCAGAACACTTTTCCCAGGTTTCCCTACTCCCACTCCAACCCCAGTGACCTTCTAAAATCCTGGATATAAGCAAGTTAATCTCAGAATGTTAGCACTGGAAGAGACTCTGGAAATCACTAGTTCTACAATTAATATAAAAGACAGTTAAGGAACAGTATCTACCATCCAGAAACGTATGAAATTAAGGACACAGACGTGCCCATGTGAGAAGTTTTCTATTATTTTAATGCACACTGATTCAGAGTCCATTTGAAAAAACAGACAGAAGTCATCAATTGTGATGGTTTCACAGTATAGTTATGGGAAAGCTATTAGTTAGGTCACTTAACCATGCTCCAGACATCCACAGGGAAGATTCAAAGCCGTGATGGAGATTGAGCTGTTTCATCTCTTTCCTCAGCTTCATGATCTTCCAGGTCACTTTCCTCTTCACTCCGGAGGTTCAGCCCCTTCGCTGGAAAGAGGTGCTGACCTGTCCCAGATGACACTAACCTCCAAAAGCACAAGAAGCTCCACATCACGTTTTCCAGCTTTCTAGATCCTACAAGAAACACATCTCCATCTATAGGGTTGAGACGGGTGATGGCAACTGAGCATTTTTCCTTGTACCATTAGTGACTGGCTCCTTCTGAGCTGCTGAGAGCTCATGGTTTGTTCATCCTTCTTCTAATCTCCGCAGTTTCCAAGTTTATCCTGATGAGTTTATGCATGTCTAAACCTCACTTCAATTTAGCCTTTCTAGTTGAGGTTTGGGGTTTCCATAATTCTGATCTGCATACTAGGACTTCAACTGGTTTACGATTTTTATTTCCCCCATATTTCCCAAGACACAATGCACACATGAGGGCCTTAAGATCAGAGGGGCATGAGAAGGTGCAGAAGCCAGGCTGTGAGGGGAGCACTGACTGCTTCTCCTGGAGGAGGGCCATTAGGAAAGAGGAGAAATTCTTTAGCACAAATCCACGTTGAGGCCTCTTCTCTCAACACATCTCATGATGCAGATCCTCAGGTTTAAATGTTGGTTCCGCCACTTACTAAATATGTTCCTTTGGGAATGTTGTTAACCACGCTATGCCTCAGTTTTCTTATCTTCAAAATGGGAGCAATAATAACAACCAGTACTACCTCCTTGGATTGTATCAAGCATCACATAGTGTATAATACATGTAAAAGAACTTATAGGACTGCTAACAGCTTTCCCTTTCTGCTTCCTATTCCCTTTCCCTTCTGCTCCACACATGGGTGAGCTTTCTAGAGAGCCTGGATACCTCCTCCTTTGAACCCAGTGGGAAGTTCAAACCATGCAAGCCCTGGCCTGTTTGTGGGAACCCTTGCCCTGCCCCCATAGCCTAAGAACAAGAAAAGCCAAGCCAGTCAAGTCATTTTTGGATCTGCTTGGGGACGGCCCCACTCTCCCAGAAAGTCTCATTGTGTGAATAAACCTTTCCATACCTTCTTAAAAATTAAAAAAAATAAAAGGAACTTACAGTGCATGGTTAATGCTCAATAAATGTTAAATTGAAGGAGGGGGCCAAGATGGTGGAGTAAAAGGACACTTGTAGCTCACCCTTTCCCACAAATACACCAAAACTCACATCCACAGACCCACCCAGCCAACCAGAGCACCTGCTGAACTCCAACAGAACACTGCCCTCTTTAAAAGACAAAGACGCCACGAATCTGGTAGGAGAAAAGGAAAAAAGAAAGAAGAAAAAGCAAAACAGTGTGGGACCAGTCCCTCGGGGAGGGAGTGGCAAAAGAGGAATAGCGCTCATTTGCTGGGTCTCCCCCTCTCCAACAGAGAGGTCATCAGGATGGAGGGGGAACCTCTGAGGCTCGGATCTGTATAAAGCAGCCCTAGACTGGCAGAACTAAGTTAAATGGGCACAGAGTGTATCTGCAACCCCCAGCCCTAGAGGCAAAACGACATGTGGAGGATGGGACAGGCTGCCCAAGCCTGGCAGAGGACTGGGTCACCTGTAGTGAGGCAACCCCAGGGGATGGCAGGGTACTGTGCACTGTGGATGAGTGGGTACACAGGGCAAAACAAACTGGGCCCTCCATAAAACAACATGGCTGATGTGCCCTGGGGGGAAAGGTGCTATACACCCATCACCAAAAACCCACTGAAGGTTTTCAGAAGAGGGGTGGGGCTCAGACACAGCTGCCATATTCTCCAGTGCCTGGCTTAGCACCCAGGTGGGGGTGGGGTCAAAACCTGAGTCCTTTCCTAAGGGCCTTGCAGCCTCAAAGTCCAGACGGAGACTTTTTTACAGCCCAAGGCAGATAGGATCTTTCTGCCTTGGTACCTCAGAAAACTCATGTTGCCAAGACAAATAAGGACCTAAGTTTTGGCACAGAGCTGGGGCAGGGCTATTCTGCCTTCTTCCCCGAGCCCGCCTACAGAGCGCAGACCTGGGGTGGAGTGGGCTGCTGCACAGAGCAGGGGCCACCCGCCTTCCTGGCAGGAGCACAGCACCTGTCCACTGTGTTGGGAGAAGGCACAACCTACCCACCTACCTCAGCCAAGCACAGCACCTGACAGCAGCATCAGGAGGGGTAGTGACCCGCTCGCCCACAGTGTAAGAGTGCAGCACCTGGCCACAGTGTTGGTAGGGGGTGTGACCTTCTTGCTAACAGGCATTGGGAGCAGCACAGACAAGGGGCACCAACGGAGGGCCTCTGGAAGCAGCGAGCTGAGTTCACAAAACAGGGCGAAGACAGAAGGATCTCTTGATAAAATCATTAAGAGCACACAGTTTCCATGAGAACACATACCTTTTTTCCTTAAATCTTTTTTATCTGTTCTATTTTCTATTACCTTTTTAATTTTTACTTTTTAACAATTGTGTATGTCTCCAATTTTAATCCCTACTAAATTTTTCTTTTAAATTTTTTTTATTATTAATTTTAAAAATCCAGTTCATTTTATTTTTATTTCTCTCGGTTTTGATCTTCTGCTATTGATTATACACAGGTTTCAAATATTTTTGTTTGTTTGTTTGCTCTTTTCTCCTTTTCTTAAGGTTTTTAAACGATGTCTCAACTTAATTGCTATTCTGCTTCAACTTGCTCTTCTATTATTGATTATACACTGTTTTCAAAACTTTTTTTTCTGCTTTCTTTTAAAATTCTCTTTCTTTTTTTTAAGTTTTATTCCTGCATAGGCTTCAAATAGATAAATAAATAAACTCCTTAAGGACCACAATAGATAAATGATACTCCATAAGTCACAGTGCCAGAGAGATATGAGCAAGATGAAGAAGCTGAGGAACCACTCCCAATTAAAAGGTCAAGAGAAACCCCCTGAAAGCACGATCAAGGAAATAGACATTGATGGCCTACTAGATCAAGATTTCAAAATAGGAGTGATCGAAGTACTGAAGAAACTAAAAGAAATAGTGTTTAGAGATATAAAATATGTCAAAAATGAAATAGAAGCTATAAAGAAGAACCAAGTAGAATTAGTAAACTCATTTGCTAAGATGAGAGCTGATCTAAAGGTTGCACAAAGCAGACTAGATAATGCAGAGGAACAAATAAGGGACCTAGAAGACAGGAAAACAGAAAGCACCCAATCAGATCAGCTGAGAGAAAAACAAATAAAAAACAATGAAAACAATATAAGGGACCTATGGGATAATACAAAGCGTACCAGTCTACACATAATAGAGGTTCCAGAAGGGGAAGAAAGAACAAAGGGGATTGAAAAGGTATTGGAAGAAATCATGACCAAAAATTTCCCAAACTTAAAGAAGGAATCAGA